>NC_056735.1:790398772-790658772 GCF_019279795.1 Protopterus annectens
ATGGAAAAAAATGAACATTATAATTGCTACTGTTCATCTTATAAAATATCTGTTTACTGTCTTAGATAGAGAGGCCCTTACCTATAGGACAGTGAATGTCTTGGTGCTTGATGAACTGGTACTTAAATAACAATTGTTTCTGATTGTTACCAATGTTCCTGATATAAATAAAACAATAAGTATACATTGGGCCAGACTGGGAAAATTCATCCTGTATGTTTACTTTTAAGTATATTTGCAGCATCCTACTAGTAAAATTTGTCATGATGAGCAGCAACATACAGGGTATATGTCATTCAGAAAACCCAGATACACAATGTGCCTATCCAAATTAATGTGGTTAGCCTCATTATATGCTAATGACTGTGTAATATTGCATTGTATGTGATAGTGAGGCCAGATAAGATTACAGAGTAAGTCAGAAATACTGAAATGCAGCAAAATAGAGCTGTGCATGCTTTATATTTGAACTCAGACATATAACCATGTTCAGCTGGAGTATATCACACAATTACACTAGGGGCATTGCTACCAGCATAGTAAATGTGTATCTGCAACAGGTTCTTGTTGCAGCTGCATTGCCTAATTGTGCATGTCTTTGCCGTACTAAGTGCTGGATCATCTGGCTGCTCTGAAAATGTCATGCCCTCCACCACTGTACTAGCGTAGACTGGTACCACTTTGACATGAACACCATTGAACAAATCATGGAAATATGACAGCCTCATCTGCAGCCCCAAGGGAGTTGTGGAATACCCATAATAGTGGATACAATTGTATGCTTGCCTTTAAGTATATTAGCTAGAGAGACATTTAAGTGACCTATTGGGAACACAATGGGACTATCTCAGTCATCTGCCTGAAGAATACTTTTTCAGTTTCAAAGTACCATGCTTTAGCATGTGGGGGAGCATATGCGGTTCCTGAATACTACAGAGGAGAAATAGAACACCATGTCAAATTTATATGATATATCCCATTTCCATGAGGTCCTGGGGGCCATAGACTGTGCCCACACTGAAATAAATGCCTCACCTAGTGAACTAGGGGGTAATACATGTAATATGCAATGCACAGTTTATCATCTACAATGTAGGTGCAGACTAACCATGCAGTTTGCATGACTCACACATCTGGCCTACTACAATTGTTTGTTAAAGATGCCATCCCACAGGGTTATCTTGTTGATGCTAGATATGCCCTGGAACCCTGGTTCATAACACTTATCAGAAATCCACACAAACCAGCAAACAGAGCAGGAATACAGTCATGACCTACTGAAAATTAAAAACATTATAGAGTATGTATTTTGGGTGCTTACTGCATGCTTTAACTGTCAGGATTCATCCAGCAGTGTTCTGCGGCCTGATCCTGACCTGCCCTGTGTACTAAAAATACTGAGTTTGTGTCCGCGCTATACAATATTATACTTAGGAAGTAGTTGCAGCAGGGTGGCTTTTTACAGGCTCAGCAGTTCTCAGCACAGTAGTCAGTGGAAGCTGAGACAGCCAGTGAGTCAGATGAGAGGTCAGCAGTATGAGTTGATTATATCAGGGAGTGGCTGGCACAGTATGCCATGTCACTCACAAAGAGGCAGTTGATTGCACATAGATTTGCCACATAACTGTATAAAAGTTCAACAGATAAAATGCAGTAAAAATGATGCATGCAAAAACACCAGGCTGTGCTTTTACACACATAGGATAGCAACATTGGATATCTAACATGATATACAAAGAGCTTTGGACAAATGGGAAAGGAGCACAGGGCTGCATACCTTTCATAGAGAAATGTGTGATTGAGAGTGCCGATATGTATAAAAAGAAAAAGTGCTTGAAGGTGAATGGTCAGAACAGGTATAAAATGAGGTTACTGTCAGGAAGGTATGTGATGTGCTGGGGTAAAATTGGTGTGTGTGTGTATGTGTGTGTATATGCGTATCTGTGTGCATATGTGTGTGTGTGTGTGTGTGTGTGTGTGTGTGTGTGTGTGTGTGTGTGTGTGTGTGTGTGTGTGTGTGTACATGTTTAAGTGTGTGTAGATGGACACAGTCTCAGCATGTGTTGCAACACTCTGGCTCAGCCTACAGGATAGTTTCAGGGAAGGCATGACAGAGGGTTCAGCTTCCCATGGACACCCTATGAGAGCTGGCTCTGCCAGAATTTGCACTGGCAGTACCACAACCCTTTCTAGGTGCTGGTGTTCTGTGTGACCTTGACTGATATCTGATTAGAGATGTGTTAGTATAGCAGCAGCCATGACCACAGGAACTCCCACTTCTGGGTGCAAACTCCTCCACAACAGATGTTGATGTGGAAGTACTAGCAAAGACATCCAGATATGGAAAATTTCATAACACAGAAATTAAGAAAACAAAGGGGGACAGTAGAAACAAGTATTAGTAATGGAGAAGTTAAAAACAGAAAATGATGTTATGGATTACCTGCGAAATTAAGGGTTTAGTGTAGAAAATCTATATTTGATAATGTCACAGCATAGGTTCATAGGTTTATAGGTTGGTACTAGGCAATTGGCCTTAGGGCCTATTCAAGTCTAGCCATAACAATTCCCCTGGATATTTCTTCCCTTAATATTTACTTCCCTGCACCCCTGTCTAGCAGGGCAACTGATGTGATCTTCCGGGTGAATTGCCCATCTCCCATTCAATCGTCAAGGTTCCTTTTGAAGAGAGCCAATGAGGCACTCTGCTTGACATGTATGGGCAGTCTATTCCAGAGTATGGGGAGTCTCTGGGTCAGGAACCTATCCCTTCAGCATGTTTTGTTTATTGTGATGACAAAGTTTAGATCCCTGGAGCGAATGGCTCTGAGGGATTGGGGTTTCTTTAAGTGGAGCATGTCCAACAGCTCAGGGTTTGACATGGCCTTGTATGTTAAGCAGAGATCGCCTCCGAGTAGATGATATGCCACAGAGTATAGCCTGAGTTTTTTTTAGACGGTCAGCATAGAGCATCTGCTTTAGGCTGGTGATTCTTTTAGTGAGGAATTTTGGTGGCCTTTCCAGCTGTTGCAGATGTCTTGTGAGGTACATACCAAACAGGGCACTGTACTCTATAATGGGTTAATGAGGGATGAGCACAGTGGGACAATGACCTCCTTTTTTCTGGATGAAAATCTCTTAGTAATGAGGTGTGCCACATAGAAGGATTTCCTGACTGTTGTGGCGATGTGGTTATCGAAGGTGAGACCACTGTCCACCTGTGTTCCTAATTCTCTCATCACACTTTTGGTGTTTAGCATACTGCCACCTATGTGGTAATTCATGGGTACATGGTTTTTCCCAAAAGGGATAGCTATAGATTTCCTGGCATTAAGCTTGAGCCCATGGCTCTGGCACCAAGCATCTGTATCTGTAAGTCGCTTTTGTAGAGTATCCACATCATTTGCGGATTCAGTAATGGCTCCCAGTTTGCAGTCATCTGCAAACTTTGTTAGCCAGAGTCCCTTAGTGTTGGACTGTACTTCAGAGAAGTAGATGCCAAACAAGAGCAGTCTCAGGACTGAACCCTGAGGTACTCCACTTGTCACTTGTCTGGAGCTGGATTTGGAGTCAGCTACTTTTACAGTCTGCATTCTTTTAGTAAGCCAGTTGGCAATCCATCGAGTGACGTAGGCATTTATGCCCACCTTAGTAAGTTTATCTATGATTCCAGAGAGGGGGATGGTGTTAAAGGCCTTGTTGAGGTCCAGATAGGCTGTGTGGACCGCCTTACCCTCGTCCACAGCCCTGAAGACTGATTCAAAGATGTCAATCAGGTTCAGGAGACAAGATTGGCCCTTCATGAACCCAAACTGGGTGGGGTCCCATGTTTGAAGGTTGACAATTTGTTTATAAGTTCCATGATAATGCATTTCATGCCATTGCAGATCAGGCTCGTCAGACTGATGGGACAGTATTTCCCGGGATCCAAGGTGGATCCCCCCTTGTGGAGTGGGATAACTGTAGCTGTGTGCCACAAAGTGGGCACGAAGCCTGAGGTGAGACTATGATTAAACATGACACTCTGGTGAGGTGTCAGTTCATTTTCTAGTTCATGTAGTACACAGCCTGGAATGTCATCTGGTCCCATAGCTTTGGAACGTGCGGTTTCTACCTGTGTGGCCATGATTACCGGAATTTGGCAATCTTTTGTTATTGAGATGGGCCCTTTAGGGGGTGAAAGGGAGGAGATGTTGCCACTAAATCGATCTGCCTGGATATTGGCAATATCCTTGGGATCAATATATTTAATGCCATTTGTTTGTAGCTCAAAGCAGATCTGAGCATTGCCATTTAGATTCTTGACATAACTATAGAATGCATTGTGGTTGTCTTTGGAATCTTTGGCAATTTTATTTTCGTAACTAGCTTTGGAGGATTTTATGAGGGATCTCAGCTTCTTACTGAGTCTGGTAAGGGAGTTTTTTTTTTGCATCCTGGGATTTTCCTCTTTTCTGCAACAGTTTCTTCCTTTTGTTGTATAGTTTGTTTTGGCAGGGGATCACCAGATTGGCTTCCTTTTTTTGGAGGAGAACATCTTGGTTCTATTTGGGATGGCATGATTCATGCCCGAGTGGATCTGCTCATACAGTGCCTTAGTGTAGGATTCAGCAGTCAAACTTTCAGCTCCCATCTGCATGGGTGTCATGAAGTTTGTCACTTCTGACTTGAGTAGAATGAAGTTGGCTTTGGAGAAGTTTTTTACGGAGGTTTCATTACTGGGGTGGGGGGTGGGGGTGGGATGTGGATGTTAAGGTTAATTTGCTTAAGGTCAGACCTGACCAATGAGGGGATGACCACTGGTGTGGAACATCTATCTCTCATGTTGGTTATGACCAGGTTTAAGATATTGGAGCCCCTGGTGGGACAATGGATTAGTTGATCCATGGCATTGAAATGTATGACTTCCAAGAATCGTTGGGAAAAGGTGTTGGTACCCGAGTTGTTTTCCCAGTTAATGGCAGGGTAGTTGAAATCACCCAGTATTAGGGTGTTTGGTTGCATCTTAATATTTTCCATTATGTATAGAAAGGTGTAGTGAGAATCTTGGGGCATAGTGGGGGATCTGTAGCAAGCTACAATTTGGATTGCAGTCTTAACTAGTGTTAGTTGCACCTGGAGAATTTCAGATGCATTGTGTTGGGCAATATCCTTGGTGAAAATGGACACTCCTGCACCTCTAGTATTTCGGCATGATGGAACAATAAGTCCCCAAATTATTGAGAAACAGGTAGAATGGGAAGCATCTGATCACTTGCCACATGAAGAAACTCTAGAGCCTTCAGCAGGAAACCAGTACAAAAGTTAATCTGGAGTTCCACAGCATGGGAAGGAGCAGGGACAGTGGCAACTCTGACATAGTCAATGCTGTAGAGTGAAAGGCCAGTGAGTTTCCATATGAAAGAGCAATGGATGATGGAGGATGCAGCTCAAGAAAATGCATTACAGAAAGATGTTCTGGAACTTTCTGTAAAATGCCCACAGGAAGCAGAGAACAAAGAATGTGGCCTCAGTTCAGAAGAAAATGATCTAAAGGAAGAGTTGCTTGATTTAATAGAGATGGATAGACATATTAAGATCAATGAATGAAATATATTACAGAAAGTAAGTAAGACCAAAAATGGTAGAAATCTGATAAAATAAATGAACACAGTAATCAAAACTATTAACATAAATTCATGAGGCAGAAGTACTTATGGACATATTACTGTGCAGCTAAATTAACAGATAAAGCCTTACCACAAAAAACAGAGGACAATAAGGGAAAGGAAGCAAACAAATCAAGTGCCATCATGCAAGTATTGAATATAGAAAATGGTACATGCTTATAAAATGATATATAAAAATCGGTTCATAGGTTGGTACTAGGCTATCGGCCCTAGGGCATATACAAGCCTAGCCATAACAGTTCCCGCGCTATTTCTTCCCACACTATTTAATTCCATGGACCCCTGTCTAGCAGGGCAACTGATGTGATCCCCGGGGTGAATTTCCTTTGTCCCATCCAATCGTCAAGGTTCCTTTTGAAGAGGGCCAAAGAGGCGCTCTGCTTGACATGTATTGGCAGTCTATTCCAGAGTCTGGGGAGTCTCTGGGTCAGGAACCTATCCCTCCAGCATGTTTTGTTTATTGTGATGACAAGGTTTAGATCCCTGGAGCAAATGGCTCTGAGGGATTGGGATTTCTTTAAGTGGAGCATGTCCAGCAGCTCAGGATTTGACATGGCCTTGTATGTTAAGCAGAGATTGCCTCTGAGTAGACGATATGAGACAGAGAATAGCTGGAGTTTTTTTAAAGCGGTCAGCAAAGGGCATCTTCTTTAGGCCTGTGATTCTTTTAGTGTGGTATTTCTGTGGCCTTTCCAGTTGTTGCAGCTGTCTTGAGAGGTACATACCAAACGGGTCGTTGTATTCTATAATGGGTCTAATGAGGGATGAGTACAGTGGGACAATGACCTCCTTTTTTCTGGATGAAAAGCCCTTAGTGATAAGGTGTGCCACATAGAAGGATTTCCTGACTGTTGTGGCGATGTGGTTATCGAAGGTGAAACCATTGTCCACCTGTGTCCCTAAGTCTCTTATCACACCTTCAGTGTTTAGTGTACTGCCACCTATGTGGTAATTCATGGGTACATGTTTTTTTCCAAAATGGGATAACTATACATTTCTTGGCATTGAGCTTGAGTCCATGGCTCTGGCACCTTAGTGTTGGCCTGCACTTCAGAGAAGTGTGTACCAAGATTATATATTCCTTATTCTGAAGGAGGTAAGGGCCTCTTCTAAAATGATTACATGTACAGGTCTGTAAAAATATGACTGCATGCCCATCTGTTGAACTAAGTTAATCCAAACATAGTGAAACATGAAAAAAACAAGTCTAAGATGACTTTCGTGCATAGTTTAGCAAAAGTTTATTGGTGCCAAGTGGGAATGGAAATCAAACCAGAAAGAGACAAAAATCACTTAGCAAATGAATGAGCCAAAAAAAAAAGAATGTATAGAAGGAGAAGGATCAGATGAGAAGGTAAGAAATGTGGAAAAAGCATTATATATATATATATACACACACACACACACACACAAGTACAAAAAACTCATGGAACAACCTCAAGTTGATCAGGATCTGACGCAAGGTTAAGAGAGGTGACTTTAAACCAAGAGATAAAAGGTTAATATTGGTGGCTCTCGAGCTAGTGGACTCCGTACACACTGATTTGCAAAATCCATAGAACATGTGGGAGTAACAGACAAATACAGGTTCTGTAAATGAGAACTGGAAACAGTTGTACATCTTGTTGCTGGGTGTGGTACATTCATGGCAGAGGGCTTGTTTACTTAAAGGCATAGTAATGAGGTAAGATTGTTGCACTGGGAGTTGTGCAAACATTGCCATACTGAAGTAGTTGAGAAGCATTAGAAAAAGCAGCCACAAAGTATTATATAGAATAATAAAGTTTGTATCACATGCGAACATCCATTACCAAAAGTAGCATTGTTTACTGAAATTGCTACACCAAGTGATTACAGTGTCTTACATACAGAGAGACACAAAGTCATAAAATACCAGGATTTGCAGGCAGAAATGAGGGCAATGTGGAAGACAGATACCCATACAGTCCCAACAGCAGTAAAAGCAATGGGTCTCATATAAAATAATTCCCAGTCATATTTAGATGGGTCTACTCCTCATGTTCGAAAATACACTTGTTTGAACAAGAGAACATCGAGAGTCAAGTTTAGCAAAAGTGCACTTAAGTGAAAGTGCACTTTTGTGAAACTCACTTTACCAAGCCACAGTACAGTGGGGACATGGAAATATACCTTCTCCCCACTGTAGTGTGATCTTGGAGTTAGTATCTATAAGTAGCGGGGTGTGTGCGGGGCACAGCCCCCCACATGGGGGTGAATGTGGGCTTTGCCTACTAAAATGTGTTTTTGTTTGCCAGACCAAGCCCTCACTACTTATATATACTAAATGCAAGCACAGTCCGAGATCAGTAAAGTGAGTTTCACAAAAATGCACTTTCGCTTAGGTGCACTTTCGCTAAAGTGGATCTCGATCTTCTCTTGTTTGGACAAGTGTAATTTTGAACAAGAGAAGTAGACCCATTTAGATATACTACTAGTACATGTAACTATATGAATTGCAAAAGTAGTTAATTCTGGGTATATTGTGGGTGTTGCAAGGAGCGCTTTTGGTTAATATCAAAGATTGAAACAATACTAATTTCATGATCTTTAATCATACTTTGATTTAGGAGTGGGATCCATTCTTGTCATGGTATTAGAAACTCCAAAGACTTGTTGAAATTAAAGCAGGACAGTTCCATAGTTCTAGTAATGGACAAACAATCCTCTGTGACTGCAACAAAACAAAAAATATCCAGTGTAAGTAGGATCCTGGAGCACAAATATGCATGCACTTGATATGCTTACAACTGTGAACACATGATTAAAAATACAAATACTCCTAGACATGTTTTGGCCAGATGGTTGTGGAAGTTGGATCCCCAGTATACCTGCATACGTAAGTCAGCAGATTTTATGAAGTTTAGAGTAACTAAGAGGTAAGGGGGACCTGTAGATATAAATATGTAAAAGAGGGATACATATCTGGGACAGCAACATATGAAACTCTCTGGTGCATGTCCAGTTATGTCATAGTATCCAGAGACACACTGTGGTATGTGATGAAGGTGCTACTTCTTTTAAGCAAGGCCAAAAACTCAACTGTCTCTGTAAGAAGTGGTTTGGTCAGCAGAGCACCATCTACTTCCCTGTGATATTGTGCATGGCTTTTCCTCAGTGGGTGACAGCACAGATCATATCCATGGCCACACATCAGGCCATGTCATAGTTACAGTTCTGACCATACACAACATTAACATTGCTTACAATTTCATCACATGAATGGTCTCAGAAGGTCTGGTCAGTGTCATGGAAAGGGAAGCGTTATCAGCCATGGATACAAACAGTCTGCAGCATCAGCTCATTCTTAGCCTCTATGAATTTTGGCTTTCTGGTAGATATGGAAAGGCCACCAGATGCAACACTTGCTTTCTTTGTGACATGTTTTATAGGCATTGCTGTATTGCTATGGAAAAGTGCAATTAACAGCTCTGCTCTTGTGTGGCCCTTGCAAAATCCTTATAATATTCCTACCCTACCATGTCATATATTATGCTGTATTTGTGCTTGATAGCTAGATCTCAATGACAATAATTTTTAAGTAAATGTAAAATATGCATGTGTAATAAGTACATATTTCACATTAAACAAGCACAGAGTGCAAATGGAAAATAACAAACTACCATTACAATAGCAGGTTTGCTAAGGCTGTGGCTGCTGACAAATATATAAGACATTCAACATTAAAATAGTGTTAACCACTACTGCTGAATATGACCTTAGGGATGTGTCGCCCCTGTACCTTAATATTCCTGCAGGCTACAATATTCAGTACACTTGTAATGTACCCACTGGGACACTTTTGGCCAATACCATTTAAAGTACCAACAAACAGACATCCCTTAAAGGCATCAAGATAGAAAGCAGGAAAAAAACTAATGTTGTATAAAGGAAATGATTTGTAAGAAGTAGATCTTATATAAGCAGATATCTTCAGTCTGAATCAGTGAATTTGCATGGCAAGCAAATCTGGTAAACAGTGTGGAGATATCTACATGATACCATTCCCTCCTGAGCACCACAGGACAGATGCATGCACGCTCAGAAAACCAATTATTCTAGAGTTCATAGACTAGTAATAAGCTAACGGCCCTTGCGAGACATTTTAAGCCTAGCCAATTATCCCTTGTGAGAATCAAACCCTGCACCCTGTGTTTGTAAGGCAAAAACCTTAACCATTACTCCACCCTGAGAATTGGCATCTTATACTTAACCATCTGCAGATGGAATCACTATGGACTATGGCTTCTCAACAGCACACACAGGGATGAAGGACTACCATGACTCACTATAATGCAGTCCTTATATTTTATGTGTTTGCCATCAGTTATGCAAATAAGGTGCCCATCAATGCTTAACACTGCACAGAAGATAGGACATGTCAGAACTGTTTTGGCTGGCAACTGTCCACTATTTTTTCCTGAGATTTTCATGGTGAGACATCATAGCTGGAGAAGGAAAGGGTAGTGATCCTTTTAGAGTACAACGGTGGACTGAAGAGAAGTCCAAGATTTTCCTGAAAATCCTTCATAATGAATACAGCTGAAGGCTCCTGCAGAAGGGCTATAGAAGGCCACAGTATAAGGCTGATGTCTAGAATAGTTTGGGCAAGGCTGTGACCTGTGCTACTGGTATATCATACATGAGGAAACATTAGAGTCACTATTACAGTTAAGTAAAGTTAAGTCGCAGTCACCACCTCTGACCTGCAAGTCTTACTTATTTCCTACCAAAATCACCTGCATCGGGATCCATCGACAAATTTCACATTATGGCTTTTTATGTCTCTAGCATTTGAAGAGATTGAAAGGAATAGGAAGATACACAGGAGCAGACTGGATTACCGAAAAGAACACAAGGGTGTGTATGGATGCTGTTATAAATGTGTCTCCCTTTTAATAGTAACAGGAGTAGGCATTAAAAATTAATCTATAACTTTGATACACCAGTGCCACATCTGCCAAGACTCGTGTATCTTAAAGTTAGTAGCATGATTGCGCATTGTGAGAAGTGTGTTTTTGAATGCCTCCTGTATAGGTGGGCAAGTAGATATTCATATTAATTCTCTTTGTTCTCACATTATAAAGACACCTCTGGGTTCAATCATCCCCGTTACATAGTTTTAGTCACAAAAAACATTTCATGTTTATTTTTCTGTCCATTAGGATCACTGCAACATTGCATGACCCGTGTATGTACAATTATCATTAGTAGTGTGCTGGACAGTCAACAAACAAACAAAAGTAGCTGTCCTTTGTCTATTACCTGTGATTGAAATAGTAGTGCCTGAAAAGCATGTTTACTTTGTATATGTATAGTATTCTCATAGAATGAATTGCATCTCTGGCCACAGGCACATGCTGATCTGAATAAATAGCTCCTGAAGTTATCTCCTCTCTGTAAGATTGCATGTAAAGATGGCTTTTGTGTTTGGCCCCCACAGGCACACACACACATGTGCAATTTGTGTGTGTGTGTGTGTGTGTGTGTGTGTGTGTGTGTGTGTGTGTGTGTGTGTGTGTGTGCATGCGTGCGTGCGTGCATGTGTGTGTGTGTGTGTGTGTGTGTGTGTGTGTGTGTGTGTGTGTGTGTGTGTGTGTGTGTGTGTATGTATGTATGTATATGTGTTCTCTCTCTCACTCTTTCTCTCTATCTATATCTATATATATATATATATATATATATATATATATATATATATATATATATATATATATCTTTAGAAAGATATAGATAGATAGATGTATATGTATATATATGCATACATAAAACAAGTGCCTGATATCCATGATTATTTAAAGATATGCAAAGTGTTTTCTGCTTGACTGTATCAATAATGACAATAGTTAGCATGCAAGGTTCATTGTGTTTGCATTTCTCTTTTCCCACCTTCTTTGTTGCTGTTCTTTGTCTAACATACATTTATTTTATTTATTTGTTTTGATTTTTTTTAGCTTCTCACCATTTTTTTTACTATTATATGCAGCAGCACAGCAAGCAGCAGCCATACTACTGGCTAGGCCTGTCAGCCCCAGCAGAAACATCCAGTACATATGGGTTGGTATCGTAGTTAAGGTGCTTACCTCACAAAATACAGGGTTTGAGTCTCAACTTAGGAAGTATGGTTAGGCATAAAAGACTCTTCTGGTCATTAGATTAGTAATCACTTATGTTAATTTCTGGTAATGAAACATTACATCAAAAATGTTTCAGCAGACACGACAGAATTATATATAAAAACAATTTTTTCCATTGCATAAAACTCTGTAGAAATATCATTTTTTAAGGGAAAGGCCTGCTGCCAAAATGTACTAATGTGTACTAATCTTAATCCTGCATCTTACTTTATTAGAACCCTTTCTATAATACTACCACGATTCAGTTTTATTTTATTTTATTTTACTTTGTTTTTGGTGTAAAATGATCACAGAAGTGGAGTTTCTTTATTTATTTTATGTGAAGTTTGGGTGTCCATAAATTGAGGGCCAGTATTTTGATATGCTGATATTATAAACCATCAACGTTTTGGTGCCAGTATCTTGATGTGCCAGGATAATATATATATATATATATATATATATATATATATATATATATATATACTTCAAATGATCAAACATCCAAATGCTTGACTTTCATATGGCCGGTACCATATGATCAAACATTTGAATGTTTGAAAATGTGAAAATAAAATAAATAAACAAACAAAAAACAACTAAACAGTGTTAGCAGGGGGGCAAGCATCCCTGAAACCCCCACATGGGGGACTGCACCCCCCCACACTCCCTGCTATTTAAATATACCAACTCTGAGATTGCACTACATTGTGTTAAAGGGAAATCTTCCCATTCCGCGCTTTATGGAGATCCCCATTCAGTCTATTTAAACTTTTAAAGTTTGATCATATGATCTCGGCCATATGAAAGTCGAGCTTTTAAAAGTTCGACCATCTGAAGAGGACCCATATACATATTATATATATATATATATATATATATATATATATATATATATATATATACACACACACACATATATATATATATATATATATATATATATATATATATATATATATATATATATATATATATATATATATATATATACATATATATATGGATCCATATCAGATCCACGAAAAACCATGTATGCGAAGATGAGTTAACCGAGACCAGATCGCTGGCACAGCACATCACTGACACAGGTAAGTATAAGTACTGCTGAACAGAATGCATTCTCTTTTCTGCAATTAAATTAAAAACAACATGAAATGTGTATATAGCAGGGGGGCAAGTCCCCCTGCACCCCCTATGCCCACCTACTTAAATATACCATCTCTGAGATCACACCACTTTGCAGAAACAGGAATACATCCTGTTCCGCACTGCTTACTATTGTCAGTGATGTGGTCTCAGTGAACACGTCTTCAGGTAAGTGATTTTTCATGAAGCTGATAGGTTCCCATATATATATATATATATATATATATATATATATATATATATATATATATATATATATATATATATATATATATATATATATATATATATATATATATATATATATATATATATATATATATATATATATATATATATATATATATATATATATATATATATATATATATATATATATATATATACATGCACTTACACAAACACACACACACACACACATATATATATATATATATATATATATATATATATATACACACACACACAAACACATATATATATATATATAGAGAGAGAGAGAGAGAGAGAGAGAGAGAGAGATCAATATATATATATATATATATATATATATATATATATATATATATATATATATATATATACACACACACACACACACACACACACACACACACACACATATATATATATATATATATATATATATATATATATAAACAAAGAGATAGGTAGATAGTTAAAATCAAGGGCGGCATCTTCATAAGGGAACATGATCTCAGTGGATTAGCATTTGGAGTATGCTTTCAGCATTTTGTGAATCTTAATTACATCTTCATTAATTCTCTAATTGTTACTTTAACATTTTCATTATGTTTTGTAGGAAACTACAATAAATGACTGAAAAAAATAAATGAAAATGCATTACATTATCTAAAACTATTATTCTATATATACTAGGATCAAAAGTGAAAACGCACTCTGTTACAGAAGTGAACGACCCCACTTCACCCCAAGTGCTTGGGCTTCATTCTCACACCACCGTGATGAATTATTCTAAATCAAACTTTACACTACAATGTGGAAAGAGAAGCACCCTAAGAGAGAGAGAACAGAGTCCTGCCATGAAGTGTAGTTTTGCAATTACACAAGTCTTGTGAAATGGAATTTGTGATCTATAAATAAATAGATGAACCACTGAGAGGAAAGTTGTCCTACAAATTTATCTTTTGTGTTTTTCGGCATGCTGTTTTTCAACTAAAATGTGTCGGCTATTATACAATCTTGTGTTATAATATTCTACCATTCAAAAAAAAAAAATGTGACTTGTACACTTCTATAAAATTGATTTTCTCAGGAAGTGAAATTTTTTTCAGTTTATCATACTATAAGAGTAAAAAGTGAATGTGCACTTCACACTGTAATTCTTCCAGTGCCAAAATGGACAGCTTATTTTAATTCTGTTTTTTTTTTTTCTAATTTCTTGTTTAGAGAATGATTTTTTATTCAGTGACTGACATTAAAGAGTATGAAAATATAAACTTTTATAAATAAGTCAGAATGCGATACAATTTTGTAGAACATAAGAATATGTGTATAAATGCTTTAACAGACACCAAAATGTTGAGAACTGAATGACATATCTGAAGAAAGAGTAATTAATTTTATGAATGAAATGCTCATGGAATACTGTATTACTCTAATAACCTAAATATGTTGTGACATTATGGCAGCAATTAATAGATTATGTGTTTTAGACAGAATGAATGTAAATAAGATCTTTTGCCATATATCAAAAATGTTTTTACAGTGTTCTAGCTTTGTCTCTACTGTATTTTTTAGTTATTGCTTGAAATAAGTATTGAATCAAATCTGACCCATATTTGGTTATGGCTTATGTTTACATTAGAAAATATAAAATCATAACAAAAAATCATCCATTGAAAACAACATGATGCAAAGGACAGATTAAAAATAAGCATATCAGTACTATACAGGACATGTGTTAATTATAGTTATACAAGTTGCAGTAGATGTATACAGTGTACATGTGTGCAACATGCACATAAGTAGTTCAAAAAACATTTTATATAATCTCAGTATAAAAGGCATATGGTATGTATATGCAGAACGTACACTGATGTAGTTCAGTAAGATATTATCAAAAAAAATAGAATAAAAGCACCTAAAACACTGAAAATTAAAATAAAAATGCCTAAATTGTGTGGTATTATACCAAGATAACACGATTCAGAGAGTATAAAGCATTTAACTTACTATATGTACATTGTATGCAGCTTTTCTAATTATTTGAATTATCCCAAACTATGGTTATGTTTTTATTAATCTGTTGTGCATTAAACATAAACAAATCAAGACTGTATTTCTGTTGCACTTCTTTTTCATAAGTAAAATCTGTTTTTTGTAAGAAACAATGCAGGAAATCTAGTTCACAGTTTTAAAAGTTACTGTCTTTTATGTGAAATTATTAATAATGGGTTACTTACAGATTACTCCTGCTACTACAACAAGGAGAAGGAGAAAGACTCCTAAATATTTCATAGTTGGCTCCAAGCTTCTGAAAACTTGCTGTCCTGTCCTTTAAGCAGATTCTGTATTTATTACCAAATAATTAACTGTAAACACATATATAATTAAGTGATATGATTACTTCATAACCTGTTTTAATTGCTATTACTCAGTGGCTTCCTACTAGCAGTAGCAATACATCTTTCATCATATGCTATAAATATTTTTCTTGTTCCTCTTTTATCAACAGTCACATTATTTTATTTATTTATTATGCACTATGGGAAGAAACATTGTACAAGTAATTGCAATTCTATGACAGAACAAAAGTCTATTTCTCAGTAAAGTATGCAGTTTTCAGTGCTGTTGATTTTATTATATCTTATTTATTTAGTTAGTTAGTTATGTTTGCTAACAAAAACAGAACACTAATCTAAGTGGACCATATTCTTGTTCAGCCAGGGGTTACACATCAAAAATGCAGGCAGTAACAGAACAAGAATACAATTAGGTAGATGCAAGGAAAGAGCGACTAGCATTCAAAGTTAATCTACAGAAATTACAGTAAAAAAGAAAATGCAATAAACAAAAAGCATATTTAACAGTCAGATGATTTACTTTGATATGACATGATCCATTTAAAGTCTTTTATAAGGCTGAGATTGCTTTAGACACATAATGAAGAGTAAGCAGACCTCAATATAGCAGTAAGTCATGCTACTGCAGAAGATACAGAATAGATAGAGAAGAGATGGGGTGCTACCCAGGGCAAAAGGGATGAGAGACGTGCGGGAAAAATGAAAGATATTGAAGTGGGTGAGATATATCAGGGTAAAAAAGGTGAAGTGGGCTATATCAGTATAGCAGTGTATAGGCAATGCTAAACTAAGTCAGCATGGACAATGACCAGAGACTTATAAACATTAAAGAAGGAGACAAGGAATTGCATGAGAGGTGACCCATTACAGTGTTAGCTTAAAAGTGTTTGCACATGAAGAGTTTGAACATTTTATTTTTTTGGTGGGGAGGCGGTTAAGAGAGAATCTTAATGAATACTGAGATGGATCTGATTGTTGATGGTGTGAAATGCCATGTCTTACAAACAAGAATTGAAAAGGAGTTGTTTGTTATATGGAATTAGTTCTTGAGTGCCTGAAGGCCATGACTTGAAGGTGTAAGAAATCTTGTTTTGTAGGGAGAACATTCTGATGAAATCTGCTAGCAAAAAGGTGGAATGTTTCTAGACAGAGAACATCATATATATACGTAATCTTTGAAGGAGTAATGTTCTGTGCTGAACTTGGCAGCCATTTTGCTTTGGTGATAGTGGAACAATGGTGGTCATAAAGAGGAACATGTATAAGGAATCAGTCATTAAATGTGGTTTAGATGGGCTTTAGATACTTTTTAGGCAGTGTCTATTAAAGGAAGAACATCTTCAAACTAAAGGAAGTTGAATACCTTTACCTATTGTTGGGAATAGAAAATGTTATATTTTTGTCTGGAAAAGTACATACTTAACTTTGTCTTTTGCAATTTGGGAATGGTATAGGACATTTAGTGGATCATCAACCCAAATGTCTAGACATCTAGTTTGAATTTGTCTACTGTTTTATAGGTTTCTGAGATGTTCATTTGACTATATAAATTGACATTTTTTAAGTTTAATTTGTCACTTTGCAGCCAGTTTTAAATGAGTATAATGGGAGAAAGTCATGTTCCAATTTGCATTTGCATTTTTTATGTGTTGTTTCTGAACCTTCTGTAAATTAGCATATCATCTGTGTCAAGAATTATTGGCAGTTGTTGCATCATAGAACTGAGATTTTTTTAATGAATAGAGAGTATAAGACTGTGGATAGGACTGAGCTGTGATGTACACTTTGGAGCAGGGAGGCTACATGGACTTTGAATAGTCTTCTCTGAAGAAAGGATTTCAACTATATAAGGAATCCAGATAGATACTATATGATAATAAACATGATAAAAGGAAATTATAGCTAACTAAACCAAATGCTTTAGTGTGTTCAATAAAAAATGTCTCTTGTGAACAATCCTCTGTTCAGGTTCTATAAGATATCATCAGTTAGTGTTTAAAGTGTGGTCACTGTGTTCTTGCCTGTCTGGAAACCATTGTACCTGGGAAGTAAGTTTAACCATTTTTTCTCTGTCTGGAGACTTTTTTGTGAATTTATTTTGCCAAGAATTTGGGAGAAGTTTTATGAATCCAGATTTGTGAGAAGTAACTGGTGGAATTGGGCTTGGAGAATGTTGTGAGAGCTTTCCCTTTGGGGAGAGGAATAGGGACTGTGAAAGTGATATGAAGAAATAAGAATTTATCTAGAAAGACAGCTGTAATTTGAAGGTCTATAGAAGAATATATGCAATCAATAAAATGGTATTTTGTTGTGGAAAGCATCATGTCAGCCTGTCTCTTAGGTTCCAGAATATTTTTCTTGCTTTTCCTCCCCAGAGCTAACCATCAGCTGACACCAGCTACATTTCACATTCACTGGGTCTAGTAGACCCCCATAGCCTTTCAGGGCACAACCTGACTCATTTCTATGGCCTGTGAGGAGATCAAGAATGCTGCTGCTTCACTGTATTTTTACCTGGGATTGTGCTGTGACCACCTTCCCACACAGCATCAGCCTTGTGAGTCCTGTGACTTCAGCCTAATCCATGTGCATGGGCAAATATGGCAATTTCTACCTCCTGCCAAAGTAGAGCTCACATGGCTCTTAATTCTGCTGTTGCACTAATTCTAGGAAGCCTCTCTTTCCCCCAAGATGGCAGATCTGGCCACCAACTCTTATTCCCATCTCACCCACCATCCCATTCCACCACCTCCTAGTTTCAGAAAATGTTTGAGTGACTTTTGGGTGGCTTAAAGAAAGTTGTATTTTTTAGTTAGCTTCTCTGTGGTAGAAACCTTTGTCTGATGTTTCTCACCTGTTAGTTTGAAAGGTGTTCTTGTTCTCTAGTAACCCATTGTTTATTATGTTGGGGTATGAGTTTTGAAAATTTGGAAAAGTGTTTACATTGGAGCTAAAGTAGAGTATTGGTAAGAGTGATACATAAGATGGAAGCATATTAAATGGCTGTAAATAATACCCAATTTGTTTTTGAGAGCTCATTCTAGAGAGTTCTTATGTTGTTATCTGACGTCAGTATGAAGGAGATTAGGATTCATGGTATAAAAGCATAAGCCCCTTTTAGGAAGAATATGACTGTACAGGGGTCTTAAACTGAAGAGGCAGAATTGTGAGGTTGGAAATCTTATTGGTAATGTCTGTTACTACCAAGTCATTGCCAAATTTATAATTTGGTTAAATGCTTACTATGATCAGTTGAGATATGCTGCTAGTGAGAAGGAAGTCAAGAACATCAGAATATGGAAGTTAGAAGATTTGTTCTGAAGTATCCCAGTATTATGATTTTACCTTTTGAGTTTGCTACTCTTAGAATGCTGTTAGTTAGTCAAAGAACTTGTGTATATTTGGCTGGGAGTCATAACCTACTGCAAGGGTGAGTAATTTCCAGTATTTGACCTAGTCGTAGATGACTAGCCAGTTAGGGTCGCTGTCATTTAGAAGTGTTTTCACCCTTGCAGGTATCGGTTACTTACCCTGACCAGTGGTGGAGTTGTACTGCCTAACTTGGTTCCTGGTACAGTTTTGAAAAAAAATAGATATAGTCTTTGAAGTGAAATGTTATATATGGCATGTAAAATTTTATCAAGATACAGAAAAAGCAAGCAAATCTATTTTTTTTTTACTTGAGAGGATTTGTTCTAATTTGTTCAGGATACAGCCAGTACTAATTAGTCCTAACTTGACATAAGATTTAAGTAGTTTGAGACACCTACATTGAGGACATGGGTTTGTCTGTAGGTAGATTAAATGGAGCTGGATGTGTGTTGTAGGAGTGAAGTAACTGGATTGCTGAGTATGCCTGAAAGAAAACTTATGGTTGGAAGATGTGCAAGACAGTTGTAAAGGGATGAATGAAGTAGGAATTGAGGGAGGAGGGATGTCACACTGAAGGTCTATCTGGAGTTCACTGTATTGACTTGAGAGAGGAATGTTTATGTCATTCTGATAAAAGGTTTAAATTGCTTTTGTAGTAGTACTGGTTAGCTGGAGGGTTATAAGGCAGGAAATTGAATGGAAGAGTAAATGCTGAGAGAAGAAATATCAGTGTAAAGAGTTGGGTGAAATGCATTAAATAAACTTAATGGACATTTGTCCTTTGAGCTTAGGGGATGTAAAGAGAATTGTTTTGAGTGGAGGATCAGTATGTGAAACCATTGAGTTCTAGTGAAGGTACTTATCACTGTTGTCTATTATAAAGTAATAGCACAGCTTAAATCTCATCTTCAATGTATCTCTAAATTTCTGAGCTATTGTATAAATATTCATATTTATTTATTAACATTTGTTGACCAGGAAAGTCCGTCTAGGTTCCACAGCACCTGTTTTCAGCAGAGGCCCAGGGAGAAATGCTCCAGATGCATGTCTTTGGAATGTGGGAGGAAACCAGAGTACCCGGAGGAAACCCATGCGAACTCCACACAGAAGGCACCCCAGCCAAGAATTGAACAGCAGAACCTCTTGGTATGAGGTGACAATGTTAACCGCTGCACCACTGTGCCACTCAAAATTCAAATAAAGAGTTTCAGTTTATTTCTTTTTTATATCAGTTTGATAACTGGGTAAGTGGACTGGTCATCATACACTTTCAGGCACAACCCAGGCACCATGGTGCAAGACACAGAGAAGTATCCATAAATTAAATAATACATGGAGTTGTACATAGTATAGTAACAAAGTGGAGACAATACATTTGTATGCTATTTACAATTATAAATGTAAGCAATATTACTAATAGTATTTGCAATTAAGGTAGGCCTTTGAACAGTGGTCATTTGTTAAAAAGTATATCATAACAAGAAAGATGTGACTGGTGTAGGCTGCAAGGACTAGCCACAGTAATGGAAGCAAGAGCATTTGCTATCCTTAAACAGTTGCTCTTTTGATTTGTTTCTAGATAACTGAAGTGTCTTGTCCTGCCACACTTCTGCACATAGCTAATTCTAAACAGCTGTATTTTAAAATGAAGTCTAATGAGGGCAATTCCATGCTACCTTCTTGTCTGTTTCCAAATGCATAATTAGGTTATTTCATGTGTGTTTTTTTTTTTGGGGTGGGGGTAGTGTCTCAGGTTTTAAAGTTTGCAGATTTGATAACTAGGAAGACAGGTGCCTGTCATTTATAGGTAGACAGTTATACTGCTGTAAAAGTTAACAATGATGAGAACAGGCTTCTGCAAGAAGAACAAATCTGCAGATTTGTTTGTAGTAGTTTGTTTCTTACACGTGTTTGAGCTGGAACGTAAGGTTACAAGAAGAATTTCATATATGGTTGTAGGGATAAGGACATTTTTAGCTTAGGCATTACAGGCTGTAGGGATGAGAAGTGAAATTCTATAAAATAGTTTTAGTTTATGGAGGTTGTCTTATGATTATTATTCACAGAGTCATCGAATTAGCAGCATCTAAAAGTAGGAAGGAGTAATCTGGTCTTCCTCTTTCTATTTTGTGAGCACAAACTTTTCCAGTTTATAGATTTGTCTCTATGCACATGTAACGTTTTTGAAACCCTACATTGGTCTACAAGAATTTCAATTAGTGACGGGCTGTGCAGATGCAACTGTACTTTCTGTGATCAAACAATCCAGACATATTGTTTGAATCTATTTTTGTATTCCAGTGAGTAAGGTTTTGTAATTAAAATAGTAGCACCTCACTACTTCCGATATGCACCCCTGTATAAAACCTGGTACTAAACTAACCCACCAGCTTGCTTTGTTGCAATATGTTGGCACTATATGTAATCATCAAGGTCTATCTCACTTAATAGAACTTACTATTTGTCAAATCCCTATTCGTTGAGCCCTATTTGTCAAAGACACAAATCAGCAAACAGAATTTTCATCTAACTTTATTCTAGGGCTAAACAATGATAGGCCAACTTAGTGACTGTAAAAGAAAACATAAAGTTTAAAACCTAACCTGGTGGGGGCTACACCCTCCATACCCCCTAACTAAATATGCCAACTCCAAGATTGCACTACAGTGAAGAAAAGGGCAAATTTCAGACGGTGTCCAACCATTGCTTTGTCCTAGGAAACAGTCCGACAAAAAGTCCATTCACTGATTTGTGACTTTAATGAATAGGGATTTGACAATTAGTGTTTTTGACAAAGTGAAGTAGACTCTATCATCAGACCTGTTACAATCATATGATATGATCACATATAGCCTGTGCATGATGATGACTTTAAACAACCTTTGTTATGACCCCTTGGTCTGTGATCCTTAATGACATTATTATCATGTTTGTTTGGATGTACTGAACAGGTACCATATACATGACACAGTACTCATCCATTATACAAACACAAAATCTCCTTCTCACTGTTACTGTCTCTCATCTCTTGCTTTCTCTTTTTGTTCAGATTTTACTTCACTAAAGGTTTACTTTGGTTGAACCTCATAAGAATCATTGCACTACAGAAGAATGAACTCTGTAGCTTCAAATTATATTGTGCTGTAAAGCAGCTCCTGCTCCTCATGTAAAATCATTACCTTTTTGGATTGTGCTTGATTCTTTGGAAGCACTTAATTATAATGCAACACTCCTTTCTGTAGAACTAGATAAATTAAATTTAGTTTCACTTGATATAACTTGTAGAGCCTACAGTTTGTTTACTCTTCTGTAAATTGCCTGTAACTTATTTGCACACTTGCAAATGTAGGTATCTAGAGCTACACTCAGTAATGTGGATGGAGTAGCAGCAAATGCATGCATTAAAGATCTTTAACTATCCATTTTCTGTTGAATATCCTTCTTACCTGGCTGAATTGCCACTTTTCCCCTTTATGAAATCTGATACAGTTAGTAGCATGTCCTTATCTTACTTCAATATTTCTACTGTATTCCCTGCAGCTAGGTATGACTTTCTCGTAACCTGGTTCTATTTAGTTTTGTTTTAAGGTACCACTTTTTGAATAATTATATGTATTGGCAAAGCCTTGTTTTTTGATGCTTGAAACACAAACTTGAAATAATAATAAACATTAAGATCATAATAAACAAAAGTCAGCAAATACCTGATCAAAAGTAGATGCAAGCTTAGTTTTCACTTGTCTGCCATATCAACTGTCTTATTTAAGTATGGCCTCTTTTTTATCCTCCTTCACATATTTCAAGTATATGAAAAAATCAGGTATTTAAATTTTGCAGCTCTACCAAGATAAAAACATAGGGGTCATCTGTTAAAGCATTTCAAATTCTTTGTTATTCTAGTTAAATAGAAGCCATTGTTTTTCTCAGTTAACCATCCTGTTTACATAATGTAACAAAGGTCAAACCAATTATCTTCTCCAATCACCTGTACTTTTATGTTACACATTTCTGACATTATCCTTTAAACCACTGCTTCTCTTGGAGGGGACTCAGGCTTCCATTATCTTGTTATAGATGTTTTGGCATCTATCATTAAAAGAGACACCAGTTTTGCTTTCATTTACACCATGTGTCCAAGGATGAACAGGAATGTCCATGCATGTGTGCACATCTCATTTAAATTTCCTCCCTGAGGGCAAGTGTGGAGCATGGAATAAATAAATAAATAAATAAAACTTCAGTCATAAGGGGATTATTCTGGGTCAGAATGCCTTGGTTTCCTCTCCTCTTTGCAAAGATGGATTATTTGCTCCATCATCTGTGTCACTGTTTGGTGACCCCAGTCTGTGTGAAAAATTGGTCAGTCAAGATGAAGAGTTTGGAGAAAATAGAGGACGTGACTACCACCTAATTATCATCCTCAACAAGGAAAACAGAAAAACAATTAAATCCCTAACATTTAGTCCGTTAAAATATCTTGACTCATGCATGTTGATTTTCTGTTAAGTACTTAGTTATTACCAGTCATTGTCAGTGATTAGATCATGTACAGTTCAGTCATAAAGTAACTGTTCAGTTAAACATGATTAAACAAATAGCAGTGATATGTACCAACATTTCAATTTTTAGCACAATTATAGATTTAACAATGTTTTCAGCCTGCATCAAATTATATACACTGAGTTAGCAGTGCATTTCTGAAACTCTATTCGCCAAGCATTGAAAGTATATTCATATTGCCTGATAAGTAACACATGCATTGTTACAGATCATTCTGTAATGTTCTCATTTTACTTCTCCTCCTTATGTATCGATTGCAATTCACTACACTTTATGCATGATTTTTTACACCTACTAGATCCGATTTATTCTATTACTTTAGCAGAACTGCAAATATAAGCCTTTTTGTTTTCCTTCAATGTGCTATGTTAAAATATTGTAATGACATTTATCTTAATTACATTAATAGATAGGAAAGATGCTGGGCCGGATTTACGAAAGCTTGCACGGAGTGCAAGAAGAGTGTAGGAGCTCACGCTGGCAATATGTCTGCCGTGCAATCCAGGTACAGCCGGCAGGGGCGTGCACGAGAGCTGCTAAAGCTACTCTTCCACAGACAGCGTCATGGTATGCAAATTACCTCATTTGCTGGTGAAAGCCATGCAAATGAGGCAAATTTGCAATCCAGGAAACACTAACCTGTCCGTGGAAGATTAGTGTTAGCTGCAGAAATGTACTCCATTGATAACGGAGTACCGTTCTGCAAATAGCTAAACGGAACTATGACAGCTCCAAATAAAAGATGCATACAGTTGAGGAAGCATGCCAATGGCCAAATATAAGGCCATTGGCATTTATAAATGTTTAAAAATATAAAAATGTAACTTTTTTTCTAATCTCCGCTGTTTAAGCATAGCGCAGCACCGTGCAAATGTGCAGCGCTTATAAAAACAAGAAAATAATTAAAAAAAGCCAAAAATAGGCATTTTCACTAAAAAGCTTATTCTGCCATGCAGGTGAATGGCAGGCTGAAGACAACATGGCCAGAGTAGTGGTTGCTAAGGGGGGGAGGGGAGTTCAGTGTGGGAGATGTAATCGTGCATTAGTAGGCAATCCTATGCAAATGAGGATAAGGATAGTGAATCCCAATTTTCCCCAGCATGTGAGCCATGTCCCAAGAGTGTAAGAGTAGGAGTAGGAGTAGGTGAATAGTAGAGTAGAATATAGGAGACATCATGAGGGTGTGTGTTAGGCAGGCTGTAAGATAATTGGAGCACAGTGGCTTATGTTTGCTTTGAGTTGCTCAGGATTGCAAGAGGAGTGCCTACAGTTGTTCTGTTTGAAAACCTCAAACCAAAGGTGCACAATTTTAAAAGATAGAAAACTCCTTGCAAACATGCACACAGTGTGTGTGCACGTGTGTGTGTTTGCACTTGTTTGCATGGCGCTTCCCCCTGGGAGGAAACAGAAAGGCAAAAGGAAGGAAAATAAGTAGTAGGAAGTTAACCAAGGAGAACTAGCAGAGCTGCCAGGTGAAATATATCAGAGTCAGCCAATTACACAGGCAGCAGACTAGCCCAGCCCAGCCCAGCACTTTAAACTCTGCAAACAGCATTCTCCCCTGTTTTTCCCAAGAACTCTGCAATACTGCAGTATACAAAGTGGGAAAGCTTAAAAAGCTTAAGCCAGACAAAATGTTAGGGGCTGTTCTTGCTATCATAAACCAACATGTGCAAGGTGCTGAGGGTGGTAATGTTATGAATGCTGCTGAGCAACCCACAGTGAGGAGACAGAGAAGAGTGTACAGAGCCAGGGTAACCTACCAGGGGCTACATGAGCTGGAGATAGTGGACAGAGACCTCCTACAGCAAATTGTTGAGCTCTGCTGGCCACGCCTCACACACAGAACCAACAGAGAGGAACCCATCCCAGTGGATACCAAGGTATGTGTTGGCCTAAGAATACTAGCTGCAGGTACCTTCCAAAGACCAACTGGTGATATGATGGGGATTTCACAGGCATTAGCATCCAGGGTACTCCACCTGTTCCTGGGTGCCATGTCAGCACATGTCGGTGACCATGTATGTTTTCCCAATTCCCGTGAGGCATTGGCCAGCAATATGCATCTTTTCCACCAAATAGCAGAATACCCAGAGGTAGTGGGTGCAATAGACTGCACACACATATGCATCAAAGCACCACCCCGGTGAGTGGGGTAGGGACTACATCAACTGCAAGGGCTTCCCCTCCATCTACTGCCAGGTCATGTGCGATGCCCAGGGCATAATAATGAATGTGTGTGCTGGCTGCCCTGGAAGCTATCACGATTCCCACATCTGGCATCTGACACATTTGTACCAGAGATTTGCCAGTGGGGACATCCATGATGGTCACCTAGTGGGGGATGCTGGATGCACACTGGAGCTGTGGCTGATGACACCCATCAGAAATGCACACACACCTGAACAAGAACTCCATAATGAGGCACATGCACAAACAAGAAACATAATTGAGCATGTGTTTGGGATGCTCAAGTCATGGTTCCGGTGCCTGGACACATCTGGTGGAGCCTTGCAGTACTCACCAACTACATGTACACAAATTGTTATGGTATGTGCCATGCTACACAATATGATCCTGCGGAAACAGCTGCAGCAGGAACAGCATGGGCCAGGGCCAAACAGCCCCCCACCATTGCGAAGGCCTGCACATGCACAGCATGACTCGGAGGAGGAATAACCTGAGCCTGGCCCAGTAGGCAGAAGGAGGCATGCCCAGTATGCCCTGGCCTTGGCAAAGAGGCAACGCATAGCACATACACTGACTCAGTAGGAACACTGGAAATGACACTTCTGTCTGACTTGCACATACAGTAAAAGGGATGCCTAACTTGACACTACCTGTTTTCAAACATGTATAGGGAGTGTACTATGTGCATCCAACACAGGCAGCCCTGCAGCACCACCTGAGGAATGAGTGCCCTGTTTTAAGCAATATAAAGCACTGCTAAGCACATTTTACCAGTATTGAGCATATTTAAATACAATTGCACGTTGCTGCACACCGTGCTAACCAGTGCAACGTCGGAAAATGTCGAGCAACGTTGGGAAATGTTGGGCAAAGTCGGGCAAAGTCGAACAAAGTCAGGTAAACACACTCACACCTGCTTTACTGTCCCTTAACCAGTCAGGTCTGCCCAGCAGGAAAATAAAAAACAGTGACAGGGCTCAAACACAGGATACTGTGCACTATAGTCACTGTACTGAACCACTAAGCCATGACAGCATTTCACTGGCACAGACACAGCTTAAGTCACTCACACATACCAGTTGGGGGGGGGGGTCACATACCTAACAGTCATAGCCAGCAGGACAATTGTAGACAAACACAAACAAATGCTGTATCATGCCCAATGAAGAGGCATATGAGTAACCTCCCCCCAGGCCTATGCAGACAGATAACAGCAGGCCAGGCAGTGTGATGTGGGTTGGGTAGGCTATGAAGTTACAAACTAATATGCATGTAATTGGAAGGTAAGGTCTGTAGTACAGTGGTATGCCTCAAGCCAGTATGACAGGCAACAGTACAGACTGAAATGGAGTTCCTGACATAGCAGTGCAGGCCTAGCAAATGTGTATAAGTGTCAGGTGTACCCCTCATTCTTTTTACACCAACAGTAACAATAAGGTGTGCCCCCCCGGGTAGAAATTTACAAACAATAGCTGTCCCCCTTGTATGTAGAAATGTTGATAAGTCTATGCAAATTGACTCATGGAAGCCCTGCAGGCACAGCGTGCTTCCTGTCGATGTACAATACAAAGGTGAGCCCTGAAGAAAAAACAACTTGAATTTTATACACATATATATAGTATATATACACCCATAGTGGGCATGCTCACACACAAACAAATTTAGCAAAGGTCAGTCAACAACATACTGAAAGGTCATACTGGGCATGCTCACACACTTAAACATTGCTGGAGATGGTGAACTGTACATTCTGACATTCACAGTCCACATCTGTCTAGCATACCCTCGTGTAGGGCTGGTGCATGGCTTGATTGTGTACATGCACACACTGACACATCACTGTCACATGCAGTTCACCACCAGACACACACAGCTCCTCTCCATGGCCCAACTGACTAGCAGCCCTCCAGACACACACACACACACACACACACACACACACACACACACACACACACACACACACACACACACATACACATGTTGTCAACTGCGTGGCACAGCCTAGGCCTCTGGCAACCCCACAACACACCCTGTGGATGTGATGATACCTGTGCCACATCCTTGTCATCCATACCATCGATGCAGGGACATGCTAATATGTGTCTGATGCACAGGGTGAATATGTTATGCCCTGTAAGGTGCTGTCTGCTGGCAATTGTCATGCGTACACATCAAAGTGTATGTACCTCTGTGCTATAATGCTGTAGTGCTGTTAGTATTGCTGAATGACTGTTGTCTTCCAGACCTTATTCTGTTTCTGTTTCAGGTGGCTGTATGTCTTTGCTGTGGGGAACTCCTGCAAATACAGCAGCTCAAGATGGCATAGTGGCAAAACAGAAATGTGACATTGCCAATGTACGCTTGTATATGTGCATGGTTACCTAGGTGTGTATGTGTAGAGTAGTGTGTGCGGGACAATGGAGGCAGACAGCGTAATCTTGCATGTATACCTCTTGACACAGCATGCTACTCTTGATACATGTCATCTGGGAGTTTCTCAGGATGACAGGTTCATAAATTCATAGGGTATATATTATATATTTGAAGCTTCAAAATTTTGAACCTCATATATTCGACAACATATGAGCGAAACTTGAAACCTCGAACATATAATAAAAAAGTAAAAAAAAAAAAATACTTTAATGCTCTGAGCAGGGGAACCCCCCCCCCCTACTTAACTATACCAATTATGAGACTGCACTTCAGTGCAGAAAAGGGAAATTTTCCCATTATGTGCGTACAGAGCTATTGCCTTTCACCCTCTAACTTTTCAAAGTTCGATCATATGGTGTCGACCATATGACATTCAAACTTTGAAACGTTCAGCAATTTAATAGGGACCCAATTCATAGACGGTCACTAGAATAATGGCTGTGGGTCTGTTACAAGCCTAGCCATTACTTTATCTCTGACAGAATCCTTGATCAGCACCTCTCATTGAGGGACATTGATGGGACCCCTGGGACAGATTTGTGGTTTCTCATCCACTCAGCATTGGTGCACTTGATGAGGGGCTGCATGGTACTCTGTTTGACATGTATGGGAAGTGCAGTCCTGATACAGGGCAGACTCTGGGAGACAAACCTGTCTCTCCAGCAGGTTTTGGTGATGTTGCATATTGGATTCAGGTCTCTCATGCTGAAAATGCACAAAGAGTTACACTCACATATATGTGGCAGCTGTTGTGTCCAGTCCTTCAACAGCTGCCACATATATGTGGCAGCTGTTGAAGGTCTGGACAAAACATTGCCATCTAGGCATGCCACAGCTCATCCGTGGACAACCTGTCTGATACCAAGTGGGTCACTACTGATTCGAGGCTGTCTGCATGGAACAGGTGCTGAAGGCCATGGATTGCTTTTGTGGGTGTTACCATATCCTTTCCAGTTGCTGCAGATGTCTGGATAGGTACATACCAAACAGGCCACAGTACTAAATTATAGTTGCACTGACTGAGGGCTGAGTTAATGTCCAACTTTATTCTGGATGCACTCCCTTTATCTATGTGGTGAACTACATACAAGGCTTTTCTGACCAGTACCACTACTTGATGGCTGAATGCAACAATATTATCAACCTAAGGGATGTCGTTAATAGTGGGACCATGTCCTTTTTGCATGGTATGATGGCACTGTTTTCTGCATTCAGCTTGAAGCTAGGACCTTGGCAGCATTCCACACCCAATGTATGACCCCGTTGCAGTCTGCTAACATCAGTCAGTTGGTCAATGACATACAAAACACTACTTATAGTTGCCAGAGCCTTAGGCAGTACCTACAAATGCGGGTGGTGGCAGTGAGCATTCATGCCTAGATACATGTGGATCATTAGGGGCAGCAGCTACTCACAGGGCCTACACATGTCTATATATTGCACACACATGGCCAGCGCAGAGCAGGGTTCCCAACTTATAAAATGTGCAATCTGGGACACTTCTTGTAGTATCACAAGAGCTGGCAGGACAAACCATACTCATGGCAAGTGCAACATATAGGACTTCTCTTGGTTTGCCAAAATGACAGCTTCTTTGTGTACATTTCCATAGTTTATGCTATTTCTCATTACATTAAGGTGCTTCTAATGTGAAATACCTGCTTTATGCAACTATTAGACAACTTTAGGAAGTGTTTGTTGTTCTACACTCTTGAGGCACTGTATTGTTTGAGTTGTTTTCACAGGTCACACCTGGCCAAACATGGACTGCTACCTGTAGGGTGGGACAGGTGGTGGCCATACCTCTCACCCGTACTGATTTCTGCTGAATGCCCTGATGTTTGCTGCATATTTTTGGTCCATTTGTCGTAACACTGTGGTTTTCCGGAAAATTAGTGACACATGATTAAAGACTGATGTTAGACAATAATAACAGATATTTTAATTTCAGACTTCATACTCTTCAGAAAATGCATACCAATGCACAACATGTTATGCTATCTACTTTCTATGTTTGGAAGAGCAATATTTAAATATTGACCCTAATTTTTGGCCTTTGCCCCACTTTTCTGTATGGTTTTATCCAGATTTCTTCCTCTAAGGGGTTGAGAGGTATGGAGGTGGCCCTAACACAGTCACACTGTTCCAAGGGGATATACATGCACACACACACACACACACATGCACACACACACACACACACACACACACACACACACACACACACACACACACACACACACACACACACACACACCTACACCCACTCATGAACTGCCCTTGTCGAGAATAGAACCCCTACCTGCCGAGTTTTACATAAGATAGCGCTCTACATGAACTACAAAATGAACTGGCACCTCACCTGTCATGTTTAATCATAGCCTCACCTCAAGCTTCGTGCCCACTGAGTGGCACACAGCTACAGTTATCCCGCTTCACAAGGGAGGATGCACCTTGGATCCCGGGAACTACCGTCCCATCAGTCTGACAAGCCTGATCTGCAAGGGCATGGAACACATTATCATGGAACTTATAAACAAAGACATTGGCAAACTTCAAACACTGGACCCCACCCAGATTGGATTTGTGAAGGGCCAATCTTGTCTCCTGAATCTGATTGACTTCTTAGAATCAGTCTCCAGAGCTGTGGATGAGGGTAAGGCAGTCCACACAGCCTATCTGGACCTTGCCAAGGCCTTCGACACCATCCCCACTCTGGAATCATAGATAAACCTACTAAGCTGGGCAGAAATCCCTACATCACTCAATGGGTTGCCAATTGGATTACTGACTCAGACTGTAAAAATAGCTGACTCCAAATCCATCTCCAGACAAATGACAAGTGGAGTACCTCAGGGTTCAGTCTTGGGACCACTCTTGTTTGGCATTTACTTCTCTGAAGTACAGGCCAACGCTAAGGGACTCTGGCTAACAAAGTTCGCAGATGACTGCAAACTGGGAGCCATTATTGAATCCCCAAATGATGTGGATATTCTACAAAAGGACCTTACAGAAACAGATGCCTGGTGCCAGAGCCATGGGCTCAAGCTTAATGCCAAGAAATGTATAGTTATCCCCTTTGGAAAAAAAAAACATGTACCCATGAGTTGCCACATAGGTGGCAGGACACTAAACATTGAAAGTGTGATGAGAGACTTAGGGACACAGGTGGACAGTAGTCTCACTTTCGATAACCACATCGCCACAACAGTCTGGAAATCCTTCTATGTGGCATTCCTCATCACTAAGGGCTTTTCATCCAGAAAGAAAGAGGTCATTGTCCCACTGTACTCATCCCTCATTAGACCCATTATAGAGTATAATGCCCTGTTTGGTATGTACCTCACAAGACATCTGCAACAGCTGGAAAGGCCACAGAAATACCTCACTAAAAGAATCACAGGTCTAAAGCAGATGCCATATGCTTACCATCTAAAAAAACTCCAGCTATACTCTGTGGCATATCGTCTACTCAGAGGCAATCTCTGCTTAACATACAAAGCCATGTCAAACCCTGAGCTGTAGGACATGCTCCACTTAAAGAAATCCCAATCACTCAGAGCCACACACTCCAGGGATCTAAACCTTGTCATCACAATGAACAAAACATGCTGGAGGGATAGGTTCCTGACCCAGAGACTCCCCATACTCTGAAATAGACTGCCCATACATGTCAAGCAGAGCGCCTTCTTGGCCCTCTTCAAAAGGAACCTGGATGATTGGATGGGAGATAGAAAATTCACCCTGGCGATCATGTCAGTCGCCCTGCTAGACAGGGGTCCAGAGAAGTAAATATTGTGAGAAGAAATATCTAGGGAATTGTTATGGCTAGGCTTGCATAGGCCCTAGGGCCGATAGCCTAGTACCAACCTATGAACCTATGAACCTGTAGATATATAGATATATATATACATATATATATATATATATATATATATATATATATATATATATATATATATATATATATATATCACATGCACATGCACAGTGGATGATATCTGCAGGTGTATCACATACACATGCCTGGTGGATGACATCTGCAGATGCATCTCATGCACATGCATTGTGAATGACATCTGTAGGCACAGGATTGCCACTGGGGAGGGGGGTACACACACACACACATACTGCAGGGGGATATGCATTCAACTAGTTTTAAGATTATAACCCCTACCTATCTAGTTATGCACACTATAGACCAATGTATGTATTGCATGCACCACAATGCTATTGTGTTTGAAAATGTTTAACTGTGCTTTTAAGGTGGATGACATCATTAGGCCCTGAATAGGTTGGCAGTGGGTGGTTAACAGGGGGAAACAGGCCCATAAAATGGTATAAACATTGCACATACACACACAGGCAAGACAGCCATGCTGCTACAGGGGATATGCATACACAGACACATACACTCACACAGTTGCCAGTACTGACATTAGAACCCCTACCTACCTAGTATGTACAACAATGCTATGTACTTAGCACATGCCTCACAGAGCTTATATGCCTGGAGAGCAGGGGCAGCTTGTGGTACCAGACTGCTGGGCTGAAGCCCACCAAATTTCTCAAAAAAAAAGAGTTTAATGACTATTGTTTACACACTAGTAGCAGTTCAATATGCAAATTAGTGAGTAAAGCTGAAGACTGAAAATCCAATACGACAGAACATTCTGGCCTGGGAAGACTGCAAGCATCAATGAAGATGCCCAAAAATCACTGCAGTTGTAACCACAGGAAACAGGAACTTACTGAGGACTGTTAAATCAGCAGCCTGTCACATAATGTGAGTACATGATGCAGCAGCTGCTGATTAGTTCTTTCACTCTTGATTCTCTTCCCCAACTTTAACTGGACATAGTTAAGTTGCAAGGGAGAGAGCAAAAGATGGAGGCCTCTTGAAAAAAGAAAGTGGAAATTGTTTAATCATTGATCGGAGACTCATAATCAGTAAGGTGAGAGAAACCAAGGTAGGCTATTTGCAAATTAACATCCTCCACACAAAAATAGATTAATTAATAACAGTTTTATTTATTGATTTGTTTATGTTTATTCCTGCTAGGGCCAGTCAGATATTTTTTGCATTTTTTTTCCTGACAGCGTCAACCATAAACATTTGTATTTATTTATTTTTTTCTTGGCAGTTTCGAACAGATAATTTTTGTATTTCATTTTTTCCTGGCAGGGTCAACCAGATACTAGTCGTCTGTGTGTTTTGGGGGCTGCTGATGACTTTCTATTTTTTTTAATATAATATCCTGCCAGGATTAACCAGATACTAGGGAGGCAATGTGTTTTGTGAGCTGTTGATGATTTCCCTATTTGAATATAATACACTGGCAGTGTCAACCAGATGCTAGTGGTCTGTGTGTTTTGGGGGTTGTTGATGACCTTATTTCTTTTTAATGCAACATTCTGGCAGGGTTTACCAGATACTAAGGAGGCAGTGTGCTTTGGAGGATGCTTGGGTATGGATGTCTTTTTTTCTAATAAAATATCCTGGAAGGGGCAACAGATACAAGGTACACAATATCCTTTGAGGGCTGATTTTGGATGAAATGTTTTTTTTGTAATCTAATGTCTTATTTCAGGGTCAGTCCAGATAGATTAGGATGGTGTGTGAATGTTTTTTTGTTGAAACTCAAACCTTGCATGACTAAAGTGTGCATGCTTGAACTGAAGTAAGATCACCTTCAAGCTCTTGCCTATGTGATGTGAAAGAAATGTTGTAATGTGATCATTGTCTTCTCTTTTCATTATTTTAAACCTTGTAGGCTCAAAGTAGATATTGTGGGTAGGCCATTTAGCTGGGTACTATGTCTAGTATGTGTGGACCAATTGACTGGCCTAACTGTTGTACTTCTGACTTCCTTTGTAAAAGTAAAGTGAATTTGAGTGAAGTAAGATTGGCTACAAGTTCTGAACTGTCACGCCTGTTTATGTGAAAAAATATGTATATTAATAACAATGCTGTCTTTTATCCTTTTTTGTCTTTTAACCTTGCAAGATCATATCAGATACTGTGGATGCAGTGGGCAACAGGGATTGTGGCTATGTGTGAATGAAACAACTGGCCCTGCTGTTTATTGTTGTTGGAATTCCAGCTTTGCAAGACTGTAATTGTTGCCTGCAGTTCCAGATGAATGTAATCTAATTATCCCATGTCTGTGTCATTCGTAATGTATGTTATTTCATATCTGTTTATGTAGATACTGAATGTCTTCTTAAAAATATTTGCAATATGTTCGAGCTTTTCTCTTCTGACGTATGGTGGAAAGGGTTTTTTTGACTAAAGACAGTTGGACAAACCTGGGTAAACAAAAGTAAAATAAATAAATAAAATGAAATGTTTATTTCTGTAGGCAAGGTGGCACACACAAGTTGAGGCTGATATTTCTATCAACTAAATGAAATTAATAAAAGTATGTTAATTTAATCCTAATAGGGTTAAAGCAGATACTTTTGTTTGGTAATGGGGAGGGGGATGTTTGTGAATGAAATGAGTTGACTGGCCCTACTCTTTACTGTTGTAATTCTGGCTTTGCAAGATTAATGTGCAGTTTCGTAAAGTCGAATGTCACACAAGCCTGTGTCAGTGTCTCTCAGAACAACTGGTACATTAGGCATTGAAGTGACTTTGAATGTGAATAATAAAATAATACAGTGGGATTTCCAAATCTCCGTACTTTCCACTTGGCATTGTACAAAATGCAGATTACCTGATACAGTACAATGTATGTTAACCACATCATGTGTACTCATAATTATTTCATGCAGTCAAGATCAATCACTTTTTTACTGTTTAGAGATGTTTAGGTTTTGTGCCGTTATACACCTCATTAGCTCTGAAATTCTATTTAGTCTAATATCTGGCAGACTATTCAGCATGTGCAATAGTGATCGAGTAGTTATTTTATGTAACATGGTAAGCATGGTCAGTGTTAATTCCACTATATTCATAGCCCTACCCTGTGAAGTTAACCCTACCCCTTTCTAGTTGGCTCCACCCCATTCAGGTGTCTCCTGCAGCCACCCTTTAATATGAAGTCACCAGTCGCCACTTTTGGAGAGTGTCTAATGGTGCATCTAAGGTGGATGACATCAACAGGCCCCGTAACATAATGCAATAGGGGGGTCAACAGAGTGGAACACGCCTCAGAATGGTATAACCAACACACACACACACACACACACACACACACACACACACACACACACACACACACACACACACACACACACAAACAAGGCGGGTGATGTGAGATTACAACCCCTACCTACCTACTATTACACAATGGAGCTCACCATAGTATTTACATGTGTCACTGGTTATGACTGGTATATGAGCGGCTGCAGCATTACATCACTCTATGCCTTTCAGGGTCTCTCTCTCTCTCCCCCTGTCTCTGCCTCCCTATAAATGATATATTTGTATATGTTACCTATATATATGTATGTATATAATACTCAACAGATACAGATATATTTTATATGTGCCATGTATGGATAGATGAGGGTAATTATGTCTTATGGGAATGGAGAGAGACAGTTAAGGTGTACATAGCTGTCTGTATGTACAGGGATCTATGGACATCACAGTTCTATAGTCAGATGTGGGTTCAGACAAGGGGTGAAATTAGCTAAGTGTAGGAGCATTCCCAGTATGACCATCAATACTAACACTGGGGCTCCAGACCAGACCTACCTGTACTCCGGTCCAGGATTTTGTGTGCTACAGTCAATTGTCTGATGAACCAGATTAAACAGCCCAGCGCCTCACTGATATACTAGCTGAGTGATCTCCTGGCTGTGTGCTATCATTATTAACTAAATCATATCTAGGGTGGGTACAAAGTGTATTGAACTTAGCAGAGTTTTGCAAAATATGTGTGGTACATTTTAGATAGCACTGTGATTTCCTGGTATGTCAGCGGCTGATCAGTATAGAGTAATGTGAGGAACCACTGACAGACATTTGGCTACTGACTTGATACACTGCAGGGAACCCATGGTACTGCACAACTTTTTCTAGTCTTCACTTTCTATATTTGTCTGGCCAGTGGTTCCTCCTTCCCATGATATGTGGGCCTTTGTCCTGCTCTGCTGCAGTTCCAGGCTTTCTCCACAATTGCTATTCTATGTAGTAGTAGGTATGCTGTGACTGGGGGGGTCTAGGTTACTCAGAGCTGTGTACTGTCCATATCTGTGGTCCCCTGTCCCTCCATTGTCTCTGGCTTTGTCCAGCTTGCAGTAGCAGATACTTACATATGGACAGTCTGTAGAACTCCTACCATAGGTGTAGCTCACATGTCAAATAGTAGGTGCAGCCAGTCTCAAAATATGGACCCTATCAACCATGTTAATTTTCTTAGCCCACTAAGACATGACAGCCACCAATCAGTGCAGTCTACTTCCTACACTATTAACCACGCACACATACATAGCACATTGACTCCTGCATATTGTGGAAATGGAACATATCAGCAAGTTGATTGGGACAGCCCTGGGAATATGTGGTCTGCTGCTATTACCTTATAAACATAAATATTACTGCAGTTGTATGGGAACATGGGTGTGTTTGGGGTAGGGGACTCCAACATTTACATCCATGCATCTGTCCTCTGACTCCACTGTTTGTAATTCCCTCACATAGTGCTGAGGGTTTTAATGGCTTGTGGCCTGCTGGATATTCTGGGACAGTCAGTATTTGGCAGAGTTCCTGTTGTCCCACATAGCCATCACTTGTCTGCTGTTATCCCAGTAGCCCACTCCATTTCCTTGCATACATGCAGTAATGCCATACATATGCTACCACAGTCTATTACACAATTCATTTGTTGATAAGAACAGTGACTTACCTTGTGCCTGCAGCATTTGAGAGAACATTGCTTCAGGGCTGACTCTGTCGGATGCATGCAGGACACAGCCTATACATGGCAAGGTACAGTTAGTGTGGTGTCGCTGGAATCCTTTTTACTATGTATGTGAGTTGGAGTGAGGGTTAAGTACCTGGGTCCCTAGGTTGTTAGTGCATGTGCTATGCATTGCCTCTTTGCCAAGGCCAAGGCATACTTGGTACACCTATATTTGCCTACAGAGAAAGGCTCATGGGGTTCCTCCTCTGAGTCCTCCTGTTGCCTGTGGGGAACTTGGCACTGGTGGGGGGGGGGCAGTGAGTCCCTTCTTTGTGATATTCCTGCTGCAGCTGTTTCCACATGATCATATTGTGTACCATGGCACATACTATGAACATGGGTGCACATGTGGCTGGAGAGCACTGCAGGGCTCCACTAGATATATTGAGGTAGCAAAATCATGACTCGAACAGAACAAACACATGCTCTGTGACATTCCTAGTTTGCGAGTGTGCCTCAATATGGCATTTTTTAGTTGGTGTGTGTGCATTTTTGATGGATATCATCATCCACGGTTCCAGTGCATAGCCAGCATCCCCCAGTAGATGACCATACAGGATGTACCCCTTGGCAAATGTCTGGTACAGCTCTGATGCATGCCAAATGCTGGAGTCATGATAAGTGCCAGGCCTACCAGCACACACCTTCATGATAATGCCCCAGGCATTGCACATGACCTGGCCGTTGATGTAGTGATACCCCTTGTGGTTAACATAGACTCTACCCTCCTCACCAGGTGGTGCTTTGATGTGCACATGAGTGGAGTCTATGCATCCAGTACCTCTGTGTAGTGTGCTACACGGTGGAAGAGAGGCATATCAGTGGTCTTCTCATCAGGGGTGCAAGGTAAACAAATGTGCTCCTTGGCATGTGTTAGCATGACATCCAGGAACTGGTGCAGTACTCTAGATGCGGATGCCTGTGAGACCCCCATCATGTCCCCAGTAGGTCTTTGGAAAGTACCTGAAGCCAGTATTCTTAAGGCTACACAGACCTTTGATTCCACTGGGATGGGTTCTCCTCTGTTGGCTCTGGGTCTGACGTGAGGGCACAAAGCTTGGTGAGTTCTGGTAGTATGCCCCTGTCTTCCTGTAGTACTCTACAATCTCCAGCTCATGTATCTCCTGGAAGGTTACCCTGGGCCTGAACACTCTTTTCCTCCTTAGCCTGGGCCTATTGTCAGCATCAGCATCATCACTGACCTCAGCCTCTAGTGCATACAGATGTAGAAGAGCAGCAGCAACCCCTATCATTTTGTCAGTTAAAATTCCCAAGTGTGTACTCCAATGGTGCAGTGTATGGGGGAAAAACAGATTGAAAGGTGTATGCATACTTTATACTGGTTTGCTGCAGATGCAGGCTGTGTGATTGGCTGACTATGATGCATTCCACCTGCCAGGGTTATCACTGAGGGGTTTGAATGGGCCAGTGTCAGTGGAAAAGGGTTTATCAGTCATTTATACTTGCTTGGCTTTCCCAGGCTATTTCCTTTTATTTATTTTTTTTTAAATTACTTTCACTGCTAAGCACTGTGGCATGTCGCTCAAACCCACAGCTCTAGGGTAAACATTGTTCAGCAGTTTGGACCTTCTCCTGCGCATGGGCATGCTTAGCTTTTCTTTAACCAGCTAAAACATGTGTCACGGGGCTAAGCACAGATTAGCAGCCTCAGACACGCTCCTCTGCTTAGCTGTGCTTAGCTGAGTACAAAAAAGGTGCCGCTAAGCTCCAATCTGCTTAAACATAGCGTGACACACCTCCTTTTGATGTCAGCTATCTGTTCTGCCTACGCCAACACTCTTCTAGCCCTACCATGGTTTGTACCTACAGACACAGTGGTCCTTTTTATTATTCAATAACCCTGGCTCATTTACATACCACCTAATTGCATATATCCTGGATACTACATTACACCAGGGCCTATCTCCTTAGCGACCACTGTAACCTGCCATTGTATGACTCTGCATACCAGGCACTATAATGCAATAGTTTTGCATATGTCTAAATTTCATTTTTTTAAACTCTTTATTTTTTTATTTTTGCATAATGGCATGTTTGGGCATCACTGCGTGCTGCTTAAATGTGATATATGTATTAAAAAAAATTATAGTTTTTCATAAATTTGCATTGCTTTTTTAAATCACTGGCCATAGTTTTGGCCATTTGCATGCCTACAGTGCAGTATCCTCCCTTTTTTTGGGGAGGGACTTTTACAGCCCACGCTTAAAATTTACACTCTGGTACATGATTTGTAACTGCATACATTACTTACACTGACACAACACCTACATGGTTGCCTTTCTGCTTGTTGAATCACAAATCAACCTAATTTGCATGTTTTTACCAGCTTATGAGGTGATTTGCATTCCATGGACATCTCCGTGTCCGCATGCTCGTGCATGCCCCTCAGCCCTGTTCCCTGGATTGCTCAGCGGCCATGTTCCATGCTCAGGCCCTAACACTATTCCTACAAGAAGAATCACTCCATTTAGGCATTATTGAATTCCACCCTCTATCTATATGGATAAAAGAGTTTGTCACATTCTGATTTGAATCTTAAAACACTTTTTCTGAAGATATATATTCAAAATAGAATAAGTCATAAGTTGGAGAAATGTTCTTAATTCTTATTAGTGTGACCAAGTTATTTCTGGTAAAATCATTACTTCCAAAGCAGTCCTGGAACTTCTCCTCCAAAATAACAATAGATTAAATAAATAAAAAGAGGATCTTCCATGCTTTACTATGGCAATTGCTCTTGGATGGAAATAGTATATTTGTATATTCTGGAGGAAAAAATCACAATGTACATTTTTAAATTTGAAAAGACTCACTCTTCTGATGTTGGCTTACTAGAATATAAACAGTCTAAATATTTTATTTCCGGAACAAATTGAATCTTTAACAATCTTGAACCTTTTTTTGATATGAGCTTTGACTTCTTAAACTTTATATTCTGACCTGTGAATCCTTTAATATTATTAAATAATCAAATGTGTTGTTTAAACCTACTTCAACTGATTGAATAATCAATAAGAAATCATTTGTACAGATAATACATTTTACTTGAGAACCATTTATACCTGACTTGTAAATATTGGATTTAGAATCAGTAGAATTCAAAATTTGGTGTACTGCTAAAAGAGGAGAAAAAAGATTGGGTGAAAGGGATAAGCTTCGTCAAACATCATTCTCTTGAACTAAATTTTATGAATCTGGACTATTTAGATGTACATAATATGTGACCCGAAAAAATGTATGAGAAATATTCAGTAATGAAACAGGAAAGCAAATAAAATAAATAGATAAGATTTATAGAGCCAAATGCATTTAGGACAAGTAGAAATCAGAAGATCATATAGATCAAATACCAGGATTAGCCTATTATAACAGAGCATGAATGCTCCTAGGATATGTTTATCTGTCCCCATCCTTTATTCTAGAATAAAACCAAACTGATTATCATGTATCAGGTGTGCTATCCTATTCAAAATAATTTTGTTAATAGTTTTGATAAGGTTTTGTGTTCATTATGTAAAACAAACAAAAAACAATAATTAGATTGATCCATTCCCTCTCTTTAATGTTATTAGAACTGGCATTTCCAAACAGAAAAAGTCTTTAGGCAGTTTTGAAAACCAGAAAGATATTCCACCAGTTCAGTTATTTGTGGAGAAAAAGATGAAGAAATCACCCATAAAACCTGATAGAAAATGCACCAGGGCTAGAAGCTTTGTTATAGAAGAATGACAATTTCTTCTACAACTTTATTGAAAGGGAAAACATTGGGCTATAATAACTTCATGCCATATTCTTTTACAACATTTTCATATCAGCTTGCAACCAATGTTTTGGGGTATTATAGCTATCATTAAGATACTCTACAAAGAAATGGAGATCTCCTTTTTATTTATATGGGCTCCAACTGCCCAATCTGCAATATAAATTACTAGGATATTTTTGTGCAAAAATTTTTTTGAGACTTATAACAACTTTTTTAGTAATTTTACAGTATTCAGACATTTGAAGATTTCTGACCATGAAGTACCATAAGAAATGAGTTTCAAATCTTAGTTGAGTATATTTATCATAATTTACCTCTACTAATTGATCCAGTACAGAATTTTTTTTATAATTGATTATCTACTTCCTGTCTCTTATATAATCTTTCTTTTAATGTCAGTTACCAGCAATATATGATTTAACTGATGTCCATTTATAAGAAAATGGAACCTATGCCTGGTTGTTGTTAGACAAAATTCCTCAATAGCTAACATGGTCTGTTTCTTATAGATCCTGAAAACCTGCTATTAAGGTAAAATAATTTTTTCTCCTGAAATTAAAATTGCAGCTTGGTCAGAATGGGAGTATGAACAGACAAACAATGAAATAGATTGCCACTTCCTTAATTATTTGGATGATATTGCCTGAGACAAATAATAATAGTTTTATATATATATATATATATATATATATATATATATATATATATATATATATATGGGTCTACTTTGATCCATCAATCGCAAGTGAGCGAATCCACTTCAGCGAAAATGCACTTTCACGAATTTCAATTCACCAAAGCACAGTACAGTGGTGTAAGGAAATATACCCTTTCCCCCACTGTAGTGCAATCTCAGAGTTGGTATATTTAAGTAGTGTGGTGTGGGGGTGCAGGGGTGCTCTTGCCCCCCTTGCAAAAATGTGTGTAGTGTGCTTTATTTCTGTTTTTTTTTTTGGATCAGTGAAGCGTACTTCGCAAAAGTGCATTTTCACTTAAATGCACTTTCGTTGAAGTGGATTCTCTCAGCTGCAATTCACACAAGTGAGTTTCATATATATATATATATATATATATATATATATATATATATATATATATATATGTGTGTGTGTGTGTGTGTGTGTGTGTGTGTTTGTGTGTATATATTTATATATGTATGTAAATGTGGATATCTCTCTAATGATAGATATTTTATTTTCAAAAATCAATTACATTTCTCTTTGTATGCTACTCGTGATTTAGCTATATCCATTTATAAGCATGATTCTATTGTAAATCATCTATATAAATCATTCATCTATCAATTTATAATCTTTGTGCATGCATGCATATGTATGTGTGTGTGTGTGTGTGTGTGTGTGTGTGTGTGTGTGTGTGTGTGTGTGTGTGTGTGTGTGTGTGCTGCTAGTCCATTTATTTTTGGCACAGACAAAATTTTGTTTTGCCTCTTTAATCCGTTAGTGCTATAAGCATTGCCCTTACCATTTGTCCAATTCCCCAAAGAAACACTCACATGGTCTGGGTCAATAATACCTAATTTTATCCATTTTTTTTTGGAAGAACTACATCCACAGCTGCTCTATAAATCCTTGAGAGTGCACTTGTAATAACTTTTCTAGGAGCTTTAGTATTTTATGTTCAAAATAACTTCAGTCAAGAATTATAATCTACCTGTATAAGAAAGCCCATCTTATTTTCCTTTTTTCCACATATATTTTATACTAAATGCCTTTCTGTTTGAGTTTGCAAAAGAGTGCCCTTTCTTTTCAGGGTAAAACAAATAATATTTTTGCAGTATTGGCACATACTACTTAACTATTTGCAGTTTTTGCACCTTTTCATGATTTTATCATTCACAATTGTGGTAGAATGAGAAAGAATCCAACACCGCAGTACAATCTTCAATTTATCATTCCAATATTTGATAAGGAAAAATTACTCTTATGTCTCTATCTACATCTCTTCAGTCTTTTTATGATCTAGCACCTGTTACACTGGGTAATGATATTGGCATTCGTATCATTCAAGAAGACTTCATCCCTCTCATATCTTTATGTGTGTGTGTGTGTGTGTGTGTGTGTGTGTGTGTGTGTGTGTGTGTGTGTGTGTGTGTGTGTGCGTTTATAAGTGTGTATAGAGCAGAAAAATCCCCATCACCTCTTTGTTTGCATCATGCCACAGACATCCTTCTCCTTCATCTTTGTAAATTCTGGAAGACAAACAATTTTATGAGATGTCTGACCTGATGTAAACAGTCACATTTTCTAATTCATCCATTTGTACATTAAAATCCTGTCAGTTGGTATACTCAGAACCAGTTATATTATACAAAGGAAAGACTCACCATTTCCTATGACATATGTTCCCGGAGGTTTTCCTACAGTTGTGAAAAGCCACGTATGCCTGGATTACTTATAAAAATAAATAAATAAAAATCATTGTCATCCCCAAACCCTTTTTCCTGCTTTCTGCATGGATTTGGGGCATTGTCCCAATTTCCGCTATCTTTCTCAATTCAGTGCCACTCTCCTACCTTCTTCAATGGTCATGCCTGACTGTTGCAGATCTACTCTCATGCTGTCCATCCAACACTTTCTTGGACAATTGTGTTTCTCTTGCCCTCTTCCTCTCTCTCCAAAATCTTGTTTCCCAGATTGCATTTTATCTCTTGAGTATGTGCCTGCAGCACTGCCACCTGTTTTCATTGAACTCATCTGCAATTGGAGTTACTTTGGCTGCTGTTATGATGAACAAATGTCTTCATCTGTGCCACAGTTAGCATCTTACCAACCATCTTCGTCTCCTTGATTTTGGTAAAAAAACAATGTGTGGCACAGGAGGTAAAAATCTTTGAATAATAATAAACCATGAATATAGTTTTAAGTGCTGTAAAACTTCGTTGACCCTATTTATATGGAACAAAATTATGAAATTCCTGTATGGCATCATAGCCTTTTATATGAATAAAGCCGCCCTTTTGATTTTCCTTGTTCTGCACAGAGTGTGCTCACTATAAGACATACGCCAAAACTGAGGGTCCAGGACTTCTAATTTATGAGGGACGTCAAATCAAGTAAAAAAAAACTAAAGATAATCTTGATATACAGGAAGTCAGGTCAGGGTCAAATCAAGCACTAGGTGACCTAAGCAGTTGCCTAGCATCTAGTGCTGGTGGGGGGGGGGGGGGGGCAGCAACAACATTAAATAAAAAAATATTTTTTTTTTACCTTCCCTCTCATTGCAATATTAAATAAAAATGTTTTCCTACTTTTCTCAATGTCTATGTATGGTTGCTTTAAAAATAAGAAAAGTTTCCTGATTATCTTGGCCACACATTCACATCCTGCTGTGGCCAGCCAATGAGACAGGTGCAAACATGTACACAGAGATGGAGTAAGACTTTACAGCACAATGAGCAGTTAGCAGAGATGGATTTCATAGCATGAGAAGAGCAGTTACAGGCTACAAGAGAGATGCAAGCAGAGCTAGATCATCCACGCACAGGATCTGATTTCCAAAAGTGAGGGGAGCACTTGCAGCAGAGGTACTGTATGAGTGAGTAGGAGAACATTAGATTTCTGAAAGCTATTGGGAGTGAGTATGAAGCACTGCACGTATGGTACGGTGTATGTGTGTGCGTGTGTGCATGTATGCGTGTGTGTGTGTGTGTGTGTGTGTGTGTGTGTGTGTGTGTGTGTGTGTGTGTGTGTGTGTGTGTGTGTGTGTGTGTGTATGTGTGTGTGTATGTGTGTGTGTCTGTGTGTGCAATTCACTACTGGCCAGGTACATTTTCAATGAATGACAAATTCAATGCATTTTCAATGAATGTGAGCTTCAAGGGAAGAGAAGTTCATTGTTGTTCATGTTAAGTCGATTTTCCATGTGCAACTGTTTTGTTTAGCAAATGCCATCAGTGGTTGTACCATAAAATCTGAAAGCAGTGTTTGTAGCACAGCAGTTAGCAAATTCCCATTTGGTACAAAAGGCTGTGGACTGTGCTCCTTCACCATGTAGATGGATTACTTTAATTACTGTGTAGTATGGGGGGGGGTGCACTCTTCAATATGTTGTTCTTCAGATGACATGTTAAACCAACATTCTGTCTACCTGTGTTGGTTGTAGGTGCTGCAAGATCTTTGATATTAATCTTGTAAATTGATAGAATAAAGAAAGTTCCTCAATGATCTAGCTAAATTCCCCTACTTCTGTTAATACCACAGACTGTCTCCCTGAAAAGAGGCAACTAGACTAGTGAGACTAACCTGGTCAACAAAGGATAAAGAATTAAAAGTTTTAAATTTAAATCCACATCTTTGTCTTCATTTAAAAAGTAAAGAAAAAAAAAGTATGCATACTGACAATTTTGAACAATGTTTATGGTAGCTTGGGCAGGGGGAGAGACAAGAAATGGGATCCTGGAATCTTTGCCTGGGGGGGGGGCTCGTCCATTACCCTGTCTAGGTCCCCATTTGACCATGATCTTGCTCTGTGTCAGTTATGTGCATATAACTCAAAGGAAGTATTTTCTTCATTCATACTCTAGGTTTGCTATTACTCCAGAACAATGGTTGAGTGGTGGGCCATGTGCACATGTAAAATGTGTGAACTTTTCCATTTATTATCATCAATAAAAGGAAAGGGAACTAAAACCGAAGTAGTAAGAGAAAACAAATTATTCAAATGGAGCCTGCTTGGACAAAAACAAAATAAGTGACTGTTTCTACCATGACAAAATGATACTTGTTTCTTTTCTTCTGACTCCAGGTTTAGTATAAGCATTAAAAGATTAATTGCTTTTGTAAGTATGAGGCCTCAGATATAAAGAGACACAAGACAGGCAAACCACTGCCTCAGTAATTTACCTTCAAGACTCAGATCTCTTTTTAGTCACATGACTGATGTCAACATGCAGTCCTAATCCTTAAACAGGATACTGCAGTTAGAGTTCTCTAAGATCTTATAATGGTCTGGATTAATGGATGATCATTCCTGTGATTCAAGTGAAAGAAAGATAGTGGGAATCCTTCACTGGTCCCCTGTGTAAAACAGACAAATCATATATAATTGGGGTAGTGGGAAGAATTGTTTAAAACCAGTTTTTATGCTTAAAGAAGGTGAGACAATTAAATTGGGAGCAAAGGTTAACATTTACCATATCTATATATCAATAGCTAGCTAGATAGATAATTTACGTATTTATATGTATATGAATGTAAGACGAAACATTGAAAGCTCAAAGTATCAAACTGCAAGTCATGCTACACAGCTGACTGATCAACAGTGGATCAAAAACCAAAACAATAAAAGTTTAAATTCTTTTTCCTAGGAGGAAGCCCCCTTGTGCCTCCCACACCCTTTGATCAACATATGTACTGACTCTGAGATTGCAATAAAGTGGGGAAAGGGTAAATTACCCTAATTTCCCAGCAGCACAGTCTCACACAGAAAAAAGCCAGTATAGGCAATCAGCTGTGTTTTGATCAACTGCATTGTCTTTTTTTTCAGTTCAAGATAACTTGTCAGTGTATTAAATGAAACCCTTACATACATAAATGCCTATCCTTCTCTCTCTCTCCCTATATTTATGTATATATATATATATATATATATATATATATATATATATATGGACATGCACACATGCACACACACACACACACACACACACACACACACTATATATATATATATATATATATATATATATATATATAATATGCACACACACACACACACACACACACACACACACACACACACACACACACACACACACACACACACACACACACACACACACAGACACACACACGCACGCACACATGCACACACACACGTGCATACATATAAATATCAGTTCTGTTGGTTTAAATCAAGCATTCCTTTTGTTGACAGATTTTTAAATATCGCTTCTACAGTGAAGTGCATCTTTGTGAACAAAACCGAGTCAAAGTCAGATGACACTGGAGATTGGAAGTTTTCCTTTTCTCTACTGTGGCAGGGGATGTAGGATGTGGCAACCACCATATGGGGTTGGATGGGGGGGCTTACCCCACTTACATTGTTTTTTCTTTTATTTTTTCCTGCATGTGAGATTTTGCTTTATGAATGTCCAATTAATTATGTCATAATATATTTCTAGGTCTTAAGTGAATATGAATACATGCTCTTTTTCAACTAAACCTGATTCAGGATACACAAGGCATTTTTGTAAAGTCATTGGTGTGGAGTTTTATATACAAAGAAAGTCTTGTGTTGGTAGGTTTAAGTAGGGAATATATTTTCAGTCTTGTTAGACTTTTAGGTATAAGTATTTTATTTTCAATATGAACGTAGACCAATGTATAGAAACTGGGAAAAGTATGATGAGCCTTTGGAGTTTGAAAGACTGTTTTATGTGATGATTTTCAAGGTGATGAAGATGATTTTCTTTTTAGTTCTACTTTACCAAAGCTTGCAAATTTTTGTAAGATCTTATAAACTTCAGGAGGCAATTCATATAGTCCTAGAACTTTGATTTAGTGCTCCTACATTCTGTTTAATTTCAGGGGCACATTTTTTTGTACAGTTTTTTTTTTTAATGGCTCTGCGGGTACAAACCCAACAAAGGCAGATTAAAGTTTCTTCTGAGTTTTTATGGTACTAGTTACTTTAATGTGGGAACCAAGAGGATTGTTTTATTTGCTAAATACATTCATATGTTTATAGGGTCACATGCTGCTGATCCAATGGATCATTTATAGCCAGGCCAACAATCCCATCAATTTACCACAGCACGATTTCATACGAGATCCCATCTTAGGTTTGGCTACTTTCCATAAGGGCTGGAAGAGTCAGACTTAAGGTGGAATTCTGAACACGAATGCAGTTGTCCAAAAAGTGCTTAGAAAGTGTAATGGAGCTACTCTGCTTTACCTATAAGGGGGGTCTTTTCCAAAAGAGGTATTTCCTATGTGAGCATTTATCCTCCCAAAAAAGTCCTATTTATGATATTTTAGGTCCTTGAGCAGGTGATTAGATTGGTATTAGTTCTTTTGCTGTGTAGGAAGTTACTCTTGGGACTCTGTAAGCAAGACAGAAATCTCTTCGGAATAGTCAGTAGAAAAATGGAAAAGACTGAGAGAGAGCTTTAAGGCAATCAGGGTAGGTGAAGGATGACAAGGCCTCAATTTTCTTGTAAGGAAATGCTGTCATCTCTTGAGTTGAGTCATATGTCTAGCCAGATACATGCCAAAGGCGGCATTATAGTCCATTATTTGTGTGATAAGGAAGGCGTATAGAGGCTCATTCACTTCCTTGCATGAAGAAGATATGCCTTTGGTGATTAATATACCTATATAAAAGGATTTCCTAACAACAGTGGACACATAATGACCAAGTCAAGTTTTAGGGAGATGTTGCCTATGTAATAGGAGCAGGAGTTCACAGGTTTTCCCAAGGACACAGTGCTATATTTTTTCAGTTAGGTTGAAGACGTGGTCCAACACTCACTTGTTAGCATGAGTTAGACCCTCTTGGACAATATGCAGGTTCTTCTGACTGTTTTGACAACTTTGATTTTAGTCATTTGTGAACTTAAGCAGCCATAAGTCAGATAACAAAGAGGAGTAGTCCAAGGACCTGTCCCTGATGGACACAGCTGGTAACTACTCTTTTAGATGAGAGTATGCTTTCAATGCTAATAGATGGGATTCTGTCAGTGAGATGGTTTGCTATACAGTAATTATATAGAGGATTGTATGTAATTGAATTAGATTATCAAAAATGCCTGAGTACTAAAGGATTTGAACATGTCCAGCAATGAAATGTAGCCCAGTTTTCCAGAGTCTAATACCTTAGTGATATATTTGACAAAGTCCACCAGCTTTAAGAGGAAATCTGCCTTTGACAAATTTACATTGTTCAAGGTCCTAAGTTAGACAACAGTCTATGTCTTTATTTATGAGATCCAAAATGATGCTCCCCATTGCCTTACCTATAAATTTGGTAATTCAGACAGGTCTATAGCTTCCTGGGTCAGTTGTGGGTTTATTCTTTGAGGAGTGGTATAACTAAAGCAGTTCTCCATACTACAGGAATGAATCCAGTGAAGAGGCGGGGATTAAAGAGCTATAATACAGAGTCAGACACTGTTTGATGCTGGCAAGAAGACAACTTGGCACATTGTCAGAACTCATGGAGCTAGTGCTTATAGCCTTGATTAGAGCTCATGAGATTTGCCCAGCGATGACTTGGCGTGGTGGCAAATGTATGGTAACATACTATGAGTAATTACACGAGGTGTAGTTTTTGAGCTGAATTTATCTGCTAATATGTTGTCAGTGTTCTCATGGGTCAAATATGTGATGTTGTTTTGTATAAATTCTAAGCATTGCTGGCTATTATTTGCAAGGTTCCTGAAAAAGCTAAAGAGGCTTTATGGTTATCTATATCATGAGTGGCATTTTGCAATTTATACTTGCTCTTGGAGGATTTGATTTTCTTCTTTGTCCTTTATTCATTATTTTGACCTCTGCTCGAACTGATGGGGTTACTTTTATGGGCTAGTAGTTTATTCATTTTTTCATTTGCTTTCTTGATACTTGGCTTCTACCAAATGTGTTTGTTTGCAAACCGCACTCTATGTTCATGTCTTATGAGGGTTGAAGTCTCAGTGCTATCTTCGAGGTGGGCTTAAATTTATCACTGAAAATTTCAGCATGTGATGTTGAATCATCCTGGTGATCTTCAGTTAGCTGGAGTGGATTTCTCTTAGAGTAGTCTCAGAAGTGGGATTGTAGAGTGACTCGGGTCTTACACCTTGAGTAAATGTTAATGAACAATGGTCAGAAATGACCAGTAAGTTGGTAACTGTGGTCTTTAGGGTCTATGTTTGCTTACCGAAAATAAAAAAAATGTGAACAGCTAAACCGCTAATGGTAAACAGAGAATACGAACATTACCAAACAACAAATGCTATGAAAATAAATACATTGAATGGCCGCGGTTGACAACAACTAAGAAGTAATGTAATGCATAAGGTAAGTGAAGGGACACCTTGTAAATTTTCCCTATTTCCCACTGTAGTGCATTCTTGGAATTGGTATATATAGTTAGGGTAGGTGGTGTTGGGGGTGAAGCCCCCCACATTTGTTAGTTGTGTTCATGATATTGGCAGACTATGGCCATTCGATGTATTTATTTTCATAGTAGTCGGTAATGTTCGCATTCACTGTTCCCCCATTTGCAAATTAGCTCTCATTTTTTTTTTTTATTTTTGGTAAATGAATATAGACTCGGGCTTTAAGCATTGGAATTCTACACTAGAGGACCAGGTCTAATATTTCTGAGCCCCTGCTTGGGATTTGGACTACTTTTTCCAATCAGCTGACATCAATGAAATCAAAGAATCTCTGTACATACCTGTTTGTTGTAGTGGTGCGAGTTCCCCAGTTAATGGATTAATGACTGATGCCATCCAAGAAGATAGTGTTTTTTGTGTGTGTGAGTGTGTGTGTGTAGGGGGGGTGTTTCCTTATGGTCTGCAGTTGTTATAGAGGACATATGTTGGTTGGCTATAATGTAGTACTGGGTTTTATTTATCATAAAAAATGCTGAAGAGATCTAGGTCATACATCACACGTGTAGAGCTTTAGTGTATTTTAGGAACACCAATACAAATATAACAGCTTCAACACCCATTTTAGTGGTGGATGTGAAGAAGTGGTAGGCTTTAAAACTCTGCACTTTGTGAGTTCTCCCATTCTCAAATCATGTTTCAATAACTATACATAAATTGATATGTTGTAAGGTTATGAATGCCTGTAAGGATTAAAACTTTATATTTAGACATCTAGCATTGAGCAGTGAAACTTTTATAAGGTTTTGTTTGTGATTGGCTATGTGCATTACTTGATGAGAATGATCTTGCCTAATACAGGTACTATGGGTGTAGAAAAAGTCTTATCCAATATATGTCAACCATGAGGGGTAGGAAAGATGAAGACTAAAATCTTCTGGGGTTATTAACCATCTCATCTCAGGATGTCATATTCTGTCTCTGCCTTGAATGATACCAGTAGTTAAACCAATAATTAAAGTCAATTATATGAAAGTTATGCACTCACCTTAACGATAAATCTATGTTGTCCTATTTTCATCTGGTTCAATAGCTGGGTCTTATATCTGACTCCGATCCAGTCCCAGTACCTTTAATCCTTCAGATCCAGGGCTCTTAGTCCTCTCCTACCTATAAATTCCCTCCCTTCTTCAAATTATCTCAGTTTGAGTTTGCATAACATAAGGTTATATGCTTCCAGTATTGTGGGACAATTAAAGAATATGTTCAGTATGAAAACGAGGGGTCTTATTTAATGAAAAAGGAACCGACCTGATGAGATTTATATTAGACAGGTTCCTCTAGAGTACTACTCACTCTTCAAGGTATAGGAGATAACAATTTGGAAGGGGAAATAGAGAAGGATGTTGAACCAGATGAAAAAAGGACAACAGAGCTCTATCGTTATGTTTAGTGCATAACTTTCATATCCAATGTTGTCCATTTTTGTCTGATTTAATGTTGAGACAGATTCCCTAGTTACTAATATGTCTGGTTGTTACCAAGGAAGGATATTCCTGAGAACAACAAAGCCAAAAGAGGTACAAGATCTAGATTGTATATCGACCTTATGGTGAGACACAAAGTTATAGATAATAGACCAAATATCATCAATTGGAAAGTTTTGTGGTAAAAGTGGAAGTTGCCACTGTCCTTGTCAAATGAGCTGTTGGTTTCTTGGTTAATGACAAACCCAGTTTGTCTAAACAATTGTAATACAATTTTAGAGTCATCTTGAGAGATGGACCTTGGAAACACCATATCCCAATTTAGCTTTGGATATTGCAAGAAATAATTGGTCCAACTTCCTGAAATCTTAGCTCTATGTAGATATAATTTAAGTTGTCTGTGAATATCAAGTAAGCACAATGTGTATTCCCCTTTACTTGAAAACTTTGGAAAGAAAACTGGTAGATTAATGGACTGGTTTATGTTAGATTCAGATGCCACCTTCAGAATAAAGACAGGATTTAGTTTTAGAAAAAGTCTCTTTAGTAAAAAAACAGATATGGTAGTTTTCATGAAAGGGCCTGCAGCTCAAAAAATCTGTCTACAGACTGCCACCAAAAATCTTGTCTTCTATGTTAAGAACTTTAAGTCTCCAGATGCTGCTGGTTCAAAAGAAGGCTCTGTAAGGGCTTGAAGCATCACCGTAACATTCCATGAAGGAACTGCTCCTTCAAAGGGGGGTGAGAAAGGAAATTCCCACTAAGAAAAGCATTAGATACCTTTAAAGAGGTTATAGGAGTGTCATTGTATCTCAGGAAAATTAGAAATGGCTGTGAGCTGTATTTTGACTGTTGAAAAGCTAGAGCCTTTTTTGCAACATTTCTGACAAAAAAAACTGAAATGGAAGGAAAGGGCCCAGAAAAAGGGTCTAAACACTTTCCTGTAGCCTAAAAAGGAAAATCTTTTCCATTCACTTTGATATACTCTCCTGGTGCTAGTCCTCTGTGAAGCTGTAAGGATATGTGTAATGTTGTCCAAACACCTGGTGCTTCTGGCCATTGTTAGAACTGGAAGAACCAAGCAGTTAATTTCAAGGTTTCTTGGTCTGGGTGAGGATGCCCATATGGATGGGATAGGAGGGCTGCAAACCAGCATCCAGGGAGGATGTAGAAGGTGAGACCAAAAATACAAGAACTGGACTGTTTTAATTTTGGCATTATTCAGTCTGAAAAGTCTTTATCAAAGACAAAAGTGCTAACTGTTGTATTTGTTTTATTTTATTTTGTTGGTTTAGCAGTGATTAAACAGTTCTGGTTTTGTTTTATTTATCCATCTTTTTGAGTTCAGTTTATCAATTTGAATGGTTTTACTATTTTTTGATTATTAGGTTTGTAGACAGACACAGGTTTTTGGTCACTGGATCACAGTGACAACTGGAAACATAGTTGTGTCAATTTTTCTTTAGTGCTGGACAGGTGTACGGATGCTGGATAATTTTATAGGTGGTAGTTGATATGACAGTTCTAACCAATTTAGACATTTCAATGCTATACACTGGTGTGTTCTGATAGGATTATGTGCAACAAATTTAGCAACTTTCTTATAGCACTGTTTGAGTTTTAATTTTTGTGAAGCCTGGAGGCTAATAAGGATGGGAGAGCCATAAGAAAGAGTGGAAAGGAGATAAGTAGTGACAATTGTAGTTTTAGTTGTGTCAGTGAGAAAGTTTTGGCTCTGTAAAGCATCCCTCGTTTTGGATGAGTTTTTTTTTTTACCCAATTTTGTATATTCAGGCCAAATGGAAGTTTATCATCCACTATCACCCCTAATAGTTTGCTATAAGAAGTGAATTCAGTGGTTGTATTATCAAGAGAGAGGACTTTATTTTTTTTTCATAAGAGATGAATTTGGGAAAAATGTATTAGTTTTGTCTTTTTGGGTTGAGCATGAGTTGTGAGTTATGAAGCCATGTTTCAGTGGCTGTTAAAGCTTCCAGAGTGATATTTTGGATGTGTATCATGTTGTCAGATGTACAAATGAGAGTGCAATCATCTGTGTATTGTATTAGGGTAGATTGTTGTATGAAAGTATAGAGGGTATAGGTGAAAATGTTAAAGAGAAGGGGACCAAGGATAGAGCCTTGTGGTACGCAGATGGTGACTGGGAGGTAAGGAGTGAGCATGAAGTGCCATTTTACTGACACCTATTGGGCAGGTAACTTTTGAACCACAGAAGGGTGGACTGAGAGAGACCTAGTGAGGACATTTGAAGTAGAAGTTTGCTGAGACAAACTGTGTCAAAGGCTTTAGACAAGTCTAGAAATAAGGATGAGACTAGTTTGCCATTATCTCTAGCTTTATTGACAGCATCTATATAGGTTAGAATGGCAGTGCTAGTACTATGGGAAGTATGGAAGCCATATTGTATAGGAGATAAGAGTTCTTCCTGCAGGAGATAGTCTAGCAATTGTTTTTGAATACATTTTTCAAGTATTTTGATGAGGGGACATAATATTGTTATAGGTCTAAGTTATTAATGTCTGTTGAACTTCTTTCTTTGTGCAGAGGGAAAATGTGCAGCTTTTACAGATGAAAGGAATGCAGGATTCCTGGACTGACCTATTTATAAGGACTGAGACAGGATTGCAATTGACTGCTATTTTTAGTTACTCACTAGGAAAGTCATCAGCTGAAGAAGAACACGGTATAAGTTTGTTTAAGAGTAGTTTTATTTAGGATGTAGGTACATGTTTTAAGGTGAAAGTGTGTGTGGTGATATGGCTGTTGGGCAGGTTTGGAATTAGGTATTGAGGAAGCCTTGGTTAGAGATGCTATAATATCTATAAACTAATAAGAGTTGAACTGTATTGCACTTTCAAGTGGTGAGTTATCTGCAGGGGGGTTTGGGTTGAATTTTTGGCTGGGATTTAAGATTTCTTTAATGGATGTCCAACATTTTTATAGTTTTGTTTAGTATTATTCTGAAAGCTATTACAGTATATATTTTTTGTCTTTCTTTGCTTTTTAGTCTGATTGTGAAACATTCTGAAGTTTTCAAGATATTGAGGTACTTTATATGTTTACTATTCTTTCCATGGTTTTTCTCTATCCTACATTAGCATTCTACTGTTTTTGGCTAGCCAAATTGCATTATTATCTGTTTACAGTTTCTTCATCCTAGGAGGTGAAAGCTATTTAGGATATTCTGAAAAGTATTGAATTCAGTTACAGCATCATCTAAATAGAGGATTTTTAGGAAGTTCCAGTTAATAGATGATAGTGTAGTAATGAACATTTCTGGGTTAAACTTGAAAAGGTTATGTGCTGTTTCATAAATATGCTGTTTAACTGGATGTATGAGATGACTAGTCATATAGACTGGGAGATGATGAATAACAGAGTCTGACATTGTACCTGTGGCAGAATATTTGCTAGGGTCTGATGCTAGGATCCAGTCTAAAAGAGAATTTGATGTCTTGCTATAATGTGTGGGGCTATTATTTAGTTGTGCAAAACTATATAAGTTCATGATAGATGCAGGGAAGTATAGTTTATGTCTACCCAATTGACATTCACATCAACTACTAATGTTTTTTCCTGTGGAAATGTTAATGATATGCAATATAGAATATCTTCCAGTATAGCTGCATTGTCATCAGAAGGGATATAAAGGATAGTAATACATATTTGTTTATAACTGTTTATTTTGAGGAAAGCAATAAGAAGCTCAGATGAACTGAATTTTGGGGTAGTTTTGCTGTAAGGGGAAATGTGGTAGATATTGGGAAATATTAAAACAATACCACAACCTTTCTTCTTTATATGGTCATATTGTAGCCAGGACGTATAACTTTGGAGTCATTTAGGCTGGGTTTAAGCCACGTTTCAGTTACAGCCAGCACAGCAGGCATATGTTGGCTAATCCAGGCATGCAGTGCAGCAGTTTTATTTCTTATACTTCTAACATTTATTGCAGCAAAAATTAGATCAACAGGGTTGAGGATTGGCTGTTGTTGGGGTTAGGAAGTGTGTGGGAGAGAATGTTCTTTGTGTAGTTAAAAATAAGAAGAAATGAGAGTTTATTACGAAAAAGAAAAAGATACAATGTGGAACAGACAGGTACTATTTGGGAGGGTTATGATTATAAATGGATATAGTGCAAAGCAGTATGGGAGGCAGAAAGATAGTTGGGAATGGGGCTAAAACTTAAATAGAGATAGGGAAGTAGGAAACAAGAAACAGAAGTGTATGTAGAGAAGTGGTAAGGTCAGTTGCACAGGGTTTTGGAGTAAGAGTCATAAGTGAAATATGTATATAGGAAATGTAATATTAGAGTAAGAGGTTGGGTTAGAATTGGGGTAGGGTAGGAGAGCATAGCAAGGTGAGTGGAGTGGGCTTCCAACACCCAGGTCTATTTATAAGTGAGAGCAATCAGTTTATAGCCAGAACAAAACAATTAACAAAGAGATGTCAGTAAAACAGGTTGTCTGTCTTTTCCTGATACTAAATAAGTGGCATATGCAGTATAGTCTACTGGTCAAGCAAAAAGGGACAGTGGTCAACTTATTAAGATGTCTTTAGAGTGCACAGACTATTTCACACAGAATTTCAAAAACAGAGCAGGCACCAGCCCCAATGATTCATCTCTAACTCTTGTATGGATCTGACAACATCTGAGAGTAGAGAGATTGTGATATATTTGGGGCTGAACAAGAAGGCACTATTAACTTCAATAGAAGTGGTCTTGGAATGTTCAGATCTGAGGGCATTGGTTCCAAAGATCTGACCTGCAATGGATTCATCAATTGAGGGGTCATTGGCACTGTTCTCAGCTCAACATGTGGAGGTGGAGCAGAGAAGACCCCAACTATATCTGGGTTTGTAGAAACTTCTGTATAATTCAGTCTATGTTGGCTTCAGTAAAGCTCCTTGAAGAGTGCTCTGGACTGATGTTGGATTATGGACATACGTATTCAGAGACTAACCTGCTCCAGTTAAAACTGAGAGGGTAGAAGGAGGACAGATTTGCGTAGGCTTCAGATCCAACCATTTTTGTATTTTTGGCATTGGATCCACAGAACTTGCCAAGATAGTAAACTGTTTTTTGGCTTTCTCAAGCCCTTTCTTTGGAGTCTTGCTCCCTGGAGTTAACTCTTTCTGTTTGGAGCATTTATTTTCCTTCTCTTTAGATTTAGAGGGAGAATGGAATGTCACTGTTCTACTAGAAGAACCTTGAGCTGGAAGAAGACCCTGTAAAATTAGCTTGTCCATTATACTATTAAGGACTTTGTGTCCAAAATAAGCATTGCCTTTGCTGTCTGTGTCCAAATGTACTGCTACCAAGCAGAGACACACAGAGAGTAGGTGTCTTGTGGAAGAACTTTGTGGCCACCTCTTGAACATTTATTAAAACATTTTCAAAGTGTCAAGCACACACACAAAGCAAAATGATCTTTAAATTTCTTAGAAAAGGTTGAAAGCGGAAAAAAAAATCTATCAGTAACACTAATAGAAAATTTTTAATTCTAAAACTAAATATTATCTAAATAGCATCTGAGGTTGTCAAGAACACAATAGATAGGAAAGGAAAAGTACTAAGCACCAGCTAAAGCTATAAGAAATTAAGATTAAGCAAAATATTTTTTTTCAGAGGACATATCCTTAAATGGAGATCAGTGCTATTGCAGCCATGTAGATCAGGGGACAAACAAGACCTTGGGTAATTTGATGAAAGAAGGGGAATTATGGGAGGGAGATGAGGCAGATCCCTGGATCTAAAGATTTAAAGATATTGAGATAGGATCTGAGTCAGTTCCAAGTCCCAAACATTGAATCAGATGAAAATGGACAACAGATCTTTTATTTGTATTATTCTTGGCGATGGTAGGATACTGCTCAGTACAGTTTCATATCCTTTCCAGATGCAGGTTGTAAGAGCTCCATCATGTTCTTCTTCATACAATCACTCTCATGTGCACAAGAATCAGGTCATATATGTGTAATAGGTGAAAGGACTTGAGGGCTTTAATGATGATAAATATCCTGGCACCTAAGATGAAATGGACTATTACCATGTCTTTGACCATGTAAGTGCAGCTTTTGTGTGTCTAACTATGGAGTCATGTATAAATGTGACATTGCCAGATTATCTGGATCTGATTTGCCTTAAGGGGTTCTGTGTCTTAGTTATATATTCCATGTTAGTATCTATATTTCCTACAGTGTCTGAGCTACTTGTATGCAAGATATGAGCTAATGCTGGATTGTGAACAGGAGGTAAGGTTGAAGGTTTAAACTGATGCAAAAAATGTAACAAGCGGCTTGCTACAGATATATCACTGCACACTGAGTGCCTGAGCACTTCAGCACTTAGGTTGTGACCACAAATGCAGTAACTATAATGCACTCTCACAGCACTGATATCTGATAATAGGGTCTATATCAGATTGTCAAAGTTTTACTACTTCGAATCACTAAAGATCGAATTGCTATAAAAACAATTTTAAAACAAAAAAAGAAAAACCTAAAGGCTGTAAGAAGGGGGCAAGCCCCCCTGCACCCCGATTGTGGGAAGCTGCAACCTCCACAGTCCCCGCTACTTAAATAAACCAACTCCAAGATCACACTTCAGTGCAATACAGTGGGGAAATGGAAGATTTTCATTTCCTACACTGTAGCGTGATCTTGGAGTTGGTATATTTTAAAAGCAGGGGGTGTGGGAGGTGCATGGGGGCTTGCCCCCATCTTACACCCTTTTGTTTCTTTGTTTTTTGTTTCAAATATGTTTTTATAGGGATTCAAAGTTTTACTACTTCGATCACTAAAGTTCAAGCTTTAGTGATTCGAAGTAGTAAAACTTTGACAATCTGAAATAGACACCTGATAATCAAGACCCTTATCAGCTTGCACCTGGGCCAGCTGCCTCCATTGCCCCATCTTAGTTACAGTTATGTGCAACATAATTTCTGTAAGGAAATAGACAATGTAACCTACTTGAAGAGTCAGTCTTTGAAGTTTGGCTATTATTACCCATAAGTGATTGTGAATGTTGTATATTTAATTCCATTTCAGAATTCTTCAGGTGTTATGCATACCTGAATCTAAACTGACAACTTTCATTGACTAGAGAGAATCACCAGTAATTAATTTTATTCTCAGAATTCTATTAACAGAAGTAATGGGGCTGTAAGACTATCTTTCTCTTTGCTGATGATTATACTTGACCAGGTAAGTCCATCTGTGGTGTAATGAGCATATTGTCTGTCACAGTGACAACAGTCCTTTCCTCCTGCCAAGGTTAGGTAGTACACCTAAGAATATGTGAAATTTCTCCTTGGCTCAGCATCAGTTACCAAAACTCTATGTTCACTGCAATGATACTGTTCTCATCCAGTATTTTTGTCCCTGCAGTTGAGAAGATTTACTCAATGTACTACCAACTCATGAAGCTAAACAGCCAGCTTACTTTCCTATTGTTTCTTTCTTGTAGTGTTAGGACCAATACTACCATCTTCTCTCAAAGACTGCATTTTCTGTTTAAGAATCCAGTTCTGGAGTCTGCTTGATTGGCATGGCAGAATAGATTGTTCCCCAAAGAAGAAACAGAAAGTTTCATGACTGCATAAGAATTGTGTAGAGATATAGCAGAAGGGATGCACATATGTTCTAACCACTCTCATCCTGTCAGATTTCAAAACAGCACAGTTGCTACTTTCTTCTAAACAAACATAAAGGTATAGGTTGCGGCTAACACATGGAATAATATTCCATATTAATATTTGGCAATATTTTCTGAAGATGAGGAATTTCCATTTTTATTTAACAAAGGAGAATATAGATAGAAAATAGCATTCTCCAAATATCTTTTGTAATACTGCATCTCAACAGCTAATGAGGTATACCTCTGCAATCTTCTGTAATTTTTAACTCCTAACCATTGTTTACATTACATCTTAATATTGACTCCTTTTAAATTTCCATTTTTTGCTTTATTACTTTCTCAGTGTCATTTCAGGTCATGCTGTTCCTGCTGTGTGCTTCCCCCATCAACATTCAGCATTCCTTGCAGCCAAAATAAATGAAAAATTGTCACTGCATACACAATTCATTATAATGAGTCAGATTCAAGAATACTCCTAACAAGGACAGCAGAATTTAGTCAGAAGAACCGCTTTGCTGATTCTATATTTTTTCATCTGCTTGTTGCTGATGTTATTTACATGACAAAATGAAAATAACTACACAGGGCTGTTGTAAAATAAAATTTGGTCACAAAGTTCAAGGGTACTAAACAAATCTCTTTATTAAGTTTGCCAACAAAGTACACCAGCAATGCTAAGATGGTTCCATCATAAAATGTATGTGCATTAAGCATGAAAAGCTCATTAACTTCTGGAAAGACAATCATCAGTTCTGATTGGACAAATTATTTAATATTGTTCTTGATATCACAGACAATACTTATAATCCTAAGACTCATGTGGTTGGCCTTATAATGATAATGTGAGGAGTAGAAACAGTGTGAAAGAAGTTGTAGAAGGAAAGCAACATTATCTGAATGCTCTCTGTGTGACATCCATTGATTAGTTCAGTTAACTGCATTGGTAAACTCGTCAAAGGACTCTTTTCAGCCATGACTAGAACAAAAGCCAAAATTACGCATGTGAAATTTTTTGAAAATTAACAAAATAAGACTAAAGTCTTGGATTACCTCAAAAAATAGGGTTGGTGCATGAACTAAAATTAGGTGTTTAGTAATTATTTCTTTCTGAAGCAGTCCAGAGCAAACCATGTAATACATAACATAGATGCAATGCTGTCTGTAGTATTACCAGAGATCAGTATAAGTATTATCCACATGTGGTCAGATTCTGATAATCCAGAAATCTTGTAGAGACTGCAGTTTTTAAACTTGCATTAGAAAACTTAATAATGTTTTAATAGTTGCAAAGATGTTTGTGAACATGTTTAAAATTTGGGTTCCTATTACGTTGTCAAAGTTTTACAATTTTGAACACTTGAAATTAAAACCAGAAGATGTGAAGCCCAGAAGCAAAATCCACTGCCGAAATGTAAAAAACACAAAACCCTTTAATGTAAGCGCTTTCGGAAAAAAATAGTATTTTTCCTTCTTCAGACAAACAGTGTTACAAACAAAACAGTCCTTAAATAAGCTTTCCAACCATGTGATCACATCACGTAAATAATTAATCAATTATTTAATTGAACAATTAAATACATTCATTTTACATACTTTTAAAGTATCTACATTGTTGCATTATGTTATATGTACATAATTAATGTTGAAACCGTAATGAAACATTAGTTTAAACTAATTTAAACACTATTTTAAAGCACTATTTTAAAACAGGCTGTTAAAACGCTAATTACAGCTTATTGTAATGAACTTTGTATATGGTTAAAACAACTTTTTACCTATTACATTCTCAAAATGACAAAATGTAAAAGAATATAAAAAATGTATATTATGTATATTGTATAATGTTGCTCATGATATAATAATATTTTAGACATAAATATAAACAAATATGTGTATGTAAATGTAAATATGTACATAAATATAAAATGAATATGTGTATATAAATATAAAATAAATATATATATATATATATATATATATATATATATATATATATATATATAAAATAAATAAATATATATATATATATATATATATATATATATATATATATATATATATATATATATATACCTTAAGAGGTAAAAATGAAATAAATAAATACCAAATTGGAATATATTTGTTAATGTTAATACTAATGTTATTGTTAAACATCTTATAAACAATAACTATATTACTACTCAATTGATCTGTATATTTAAACAGAATGTACTATAAAAACCAAATTATACTATATAAACAAGAATAAACATACATATTATGGTCTTGTTAAGAAATGAGTAAATAAATGATGTTCGTGTATAAAGTACACTCACTTAAGGACACGGATATTCATACTAATATTACCAAAATATTCCATATTATATAAAAAATTCTAATATAAATAAGTAAATGTGAATAAGACTAATGTTAAGAAATGTACTACATCTTACTTAAAACAGTGAAATTATCACATACAATCTTTCATCTCTTTAATGCTAGATGTTTAAGGATGCATGACAAAGAAACGTGCTCATTCAACCCTGGGGTAATATGTGCACAAGTTCTTATTTGCCAAAAGAGTTCTTCCCTTTCAAGGAGTATTTGCCATGGTCCTGCATGTATACTATCATTAATTTGTTTCAGTATAGTATATTTAAAAACATGCTCAGGATAATCCATAATATGGTATGCTAATGCATTATTGGTATCTCTTTTGGAAATAGCATACTGATGTTCGTAAATGCGTCTTTTAAAATTGCGCTCATTCTTCCCAATGTAGAAGACTGAGCATAATAAACATTTAGCTACATATACTACTGACTTAGTCATGCAATTGAAAGTGCCAATTATTTTGTATGTTATTTTGTTAATTTCCACAGTAGTACCCTCTTTCACAAATACACATTGGCGACAAGCACCACATTTCAACATGCCTTTTGTTCTTTTTGATTCGTTTGGCTTACAAGATTCAAATAACATCTTTAAATTGACCCCCTGCCTATATGTAATAATTGGTTGAGTCCCATATAAATCTAGGAGGTGTTTGTCTTCAGTTATTAACCTCCAATTTTTACACAAAATATTTCTAATATAATGGTGGTCCACTGAAAAGGTACATAAAAATCCAATATTAATATTAACATTTGGCCTTTGATCCTGTGTGGTGTTAACTGCGGGGATACCAAATTGTGAACTCATCTCGGCTTCTTGTTGGTTTAACAAAGGTTTAAAATAACCTGTTTCCCTTTTCAAAGATACCTCCAAGCGAACTTCTTCTATTAAAGTTAATGGATAACCCCTATTAGAGAACATAGTACTTAGATTTTTGCATTCCTCTATGAAGTCTATTTCATCAGTAATCATCTTGGCTGCTCTTACCATTTGCCCCTTTATTACAGCCTTCTTCTGATGAAGGAGATGGCAGCTAGAGTAATGCAAAAACCCATTAGAGTATGTTGGTTTTCTATATATATTACTTTTAAACCTTTTGTTGACATCATCCTTGTATAATAAGATATCTAAATAGTTAATGTTATTATCATGTATTTCATAAGTGAATTTCAAAAAATTAGTAAGTGTAGAAATATTGTCAATGAATGATTGGACTTCTTTTCTAGGGCCATTCCATAATAGAAACATGTCGTCCTGGTACCTAGTATACCAGGCGACATGTTTTTTAAAAAGTTGTTCATTAAATAACAAAGTGTTTTCCCATTGGGCCATGACCACGTTGGCAAAAGCCCCGCCACATGGAGACCCCATGGCTACACCAGAAGTTTGTACGTACATTTTGTTGTTAAATCCAAAGAAGTTATAAGTCAGTACAAGTTCTAAAAGGGTCTCAGTGGTATAAATAATCTTGTCACTGACTTTCCTGTCTACCAAGAATTCTCTGACCCATTGGAGACCTAAATTTTGTGGGATCACCGTATAAAGATCCCTCACATCTTTGGTTACTAAAACAAAATCTGGGTTGAAAGACACTTGGTTAATGTGGCTTAAGAAATTCCAAGAATCTTTACTAATTTGTAATTCTTTATCGATAATAGGTTTTAGATTATTGTCAACATACTTGGCACATGCATACAATATAGAATTTCTCCCATCTACTATTGCTCTAAATGGGGGGTCCACAATAGATTTGTGTATCTTAGGAGCACCAAAAAATTCAGAATTATGAAGCCCGATAAGGGTAGTGGTTTAATATTTAAGGACCATTATATGTATATTAATAAGTTAACGGAGCAACTTAATGTGGGTCCTTACCAAGAAGATAGCATAAATGAAGTAAATAAAGCCTATGGTAAAATCAGGTCTATTTTAGATGACCTAATTTTGGAGAAATTTATAGATATGGAAGATTTTAGGTATTTGTCTATTCCAGCACCTAGGCTGCCCCAATTTTTTGGTGCTCCTAAGATACACAAATCTATTGTGGACCCCCCATTTAGAGCAATAGTAGATGGGAGAAATTCTATATTGTATGCTTATGCCAAGTATGTTGACAATATTCTAAAACCTTTTATCTATTTATCGATAAAGAATTACAAATTAGTAAAGATTCTTGGTATTTCTTAAGCCACATTAACCAAGTGTCTTTCAACCCAGATTTTGATTTAGTAACCATAGATGTGAGAGATCTTTATACGGTGATCCCACAAAATTTAGGTCTCCAATGGGTCAGAGAATTCTTGGTAGACAGGAAAGTTAGTGACGAGATTATTTATACCACTGAGACCCTTTTAGAACATGTATTGACTTATAACTTCTTTGGATTTAACAACAAAATGTACGTACAAACTTCTGGTGTAGCCATGGGGTCTCCATGTGGTGGGGCTTTTGCCAACGTGGTCATGGCCCAATGGGAAAACACTTTGTTATTTAATTAACAACTTTTTAAAAAACATGTCGCCTGGTATACTAGGTACCAGGACGACATGTTTCTATTATGGAATGGCCCTAGAAAAGAAGTCCAATCATTCATTGACAATATTTCTACACTTACTAATTTTTTGAAATTCACTTATGAAATACATGATAATAACATTAACTATTTAGATATCTTATTATACAAGGATGATGTCAACAAAAGGTTTAAAAGTAATATATATAGAAAACCAACATACTCTAATGGGTTTTTGCATTACTCTAGCTGCCATCCCCTTCATCAGAAGAAGGCTGTAATAAAGGGGCAAATGGTAAGAGCAGCCAAGATGATTACTGATGAAATAGACTTCATCGAGGAATGCAAAAATCTAAGTACTATGTTCTCTAATAGGGGTTATCCATTAACTTTAATAGAAGAAGTTCGCTTAGAGGTATCTTTGAAAAGGGAAACAGGTTATTTTAAACCTTTGTTAAACCAACAAGAAGCCGAGATGAGTTCATAATTTGGTATCTCCGCAGTTAACACCACACAGGATCAAAGGCCAAATGTTAATATTAATATTAGATTTTTATGTACCTTTTCAGTGGACCACCATTATATTAGAAATATTTTGTATAAAAATTGGAGGTTAATAACTGAAGACAAACACATCCTAGATTTATATGGGACTCAACCAATGATTACATATAGGTGGGGAGTCAATTTAAAGATGTTATTTGAATCTTGTAAGCCAAACGAATCAAAAAGAACAAAAGGCATGTTGAAATGTGGTGTTTGTCGCCAATGTGTATTTGTGAAAGAGGGTACTACTGTGGAAATTAACAAAATAACATACAAAATAATTGGCACTTTCAATTGCATGACTAAGTCAGTAGTATATGTTGCTAAATGTTTATTATGCTCAGCCTTCTACATTGGGAAGACTAAGCGTAATTTTAAAAGACGCATTTACGAACATCAGTATGCTATTTCCAAAAGAGATACCAATAATGCATTAGCATGCGATATTATGGATTATCCTGAGCATGTTTTTAAATATATTATACTGAAACAAATTAATGATAGTATACATGCAGGACCATGGCAAATACTCCTTGAAAGGGAAGAACTCTTTTGGCAAATAAGAACTTGTGCACATATTACCCCAGGGTTGAATGAACACGTTTCTTTGTCATGCATCCTTAAACATCTAGCATTAAAGAGATGAAAGATTGTATGTGATAATTTCACTGTTTTAAGTAAGATGTAGTACATTTCTTAACATTAGTCTTAATCACATTTACTTATTTATATTAGAATTTTTTATATAATATGGAATATTTCGGTAATATTAGTATGAATATTCGTGTCCTTAAGTGAGTATACTTTATACACGAACATCATTTATTTATTTATTTACTCATTTCTTAACAAGACCATAATATGTATGTTTATTCTTGTTTATATAGTATAATTTGGTTTTTATAGTACATTCTGTTTAAATATACAGATCAATTGAGTAGTAATATAGTTATTGTTTATAAGATGTTTAACAATAACATCAGTATTAACATTAACAAATATATTCCAATTTGGTATTTATTTATTTCATTTTTACCTCTTAAGGGTGTACTTTTTTATATATATATATATATATATATATATATATATATATATATATATATTTATTTATATATATATATATATATATATATATATATATATATATATATATATATATATATATATATATATATATATATATATATATATATATTTATATTTATACACACATATTCATTTTATATTTATATGCATATTTACATTTACATACACATATATGTTTATATTTATGTCTAAAATATTATTATATCATGATCAACATTATACAATATACATAATATACATTTTTTATATTCTTTTACATTTTGTCATTTTGAGAATGTAATAGGTAAAAAGTTGTTTTGCCCATATACAAAGTTCATTACAATAAGCTGTAATTAGCATTTTAAGAGCCTGTTTTAAAATAGTGCTTTAAAATAGTGTTTAAATCAGTTTAAACTAATGTTTCATTACGGTTTCAACATTAATTATGTACATATAACATAATGCAACAACGTAGAAACTTTAAAAGTACATAAAATTAATGTATTTAATTGTTCAATTAATTAATTGATTAATTATTTACGTGATGTGATCACATGGTTGGAAAGCTTATTTAAGGACTGTTTTGTTTGTAACACTGTTTGTCTGAAGAAGGAAAAATGCTATTTTTTCTGAAAGCGCTTACATTAAAGGGTTTCGTTTTTTTTACATTTCAAGAGTTTGTCGTGGCTTTTTAGAGTTGTTTACAATTTTGAGCACCATATGGTCGAACCCATATGTCTGAAGTTGTAAAACTTCAAAAACATTAAACAAAAAATAAAAAAATAAAAAACGTACCTGACTGTTTTAAGCAGAGGGGCAACCCTCCCCCCGCTCTTTAAATACATCAACTCAGAGATCGCACTATAATGCAGTACAGTGTGGAAAGGGGAGCTTTCCCTTTACTACAATGTAGTACAATCTAGGAGTTGGTATATTTAAAAAGCAAGGATGTGGTGGGTGCAGGGGGGCTTTCCCCTTGCTTAAAACAATCAGGTAAGTTTTTTCTTTTTTTTTAAGTATTTGAAGTTTTAAAACTTCATTTTGGTTCAACCATATGGTGTGCAAAGTTTTAAAACTTCGATTACGTAATAGGAACCCTAAAATTTGAGTTCAAACAGTGATGCTTCTTACATATATTGCCCTTTCAAACTGCACAGCTTTGTACAACACCAGTACCAAAATTGTGAGCTTCAGCATATATATAAACAGCAATGCACTAGTGATAATGTATGGGATTTGTAATGAAGTGACACATAAATGAGACATTTCTTTATGAACCATCAAAAGGAGAAAACATACTGAGCTGTTAACAGGAAAACTGTAAATGTGAGTCATTCAGCTGTTGAAGACATGACAGTGCACCTGCAAGGTTGTAGGGTGGCCGCTATATATTGACCTAGCAGCTGGGGGGATAGTAGATTCATAAATAGCTATTGAAGGCTATGCAAAGATGATTTAGATGAGAAAGAAAAGTAAAGAAATAGGCAATGGAGGAAGGACAGAACATGAAGCAGATCAGAGCAGAGCTACAACTTTATTTAAATGAAAAGAGGGAATGGGCAATTTGTTAACTCTTAAGAAGTACCAGCTGTGGAACGGTTACACTAGGGCATGCTGCAGGGGTCTATATTATGTCAGCAAAATGGCATTACAGTGAATGCCATTTCGCCGACACATATAGACTGAAATCTTAAAGGAGTGAACCCCCATTCATCGATTTTTTTCCCATGGAAAAAAATCGATGAACCAACAAAACACAACATACCACCCCCCCAACTAAATATACAAACTCTGAGACTGCACTACAATTGGGTAAAGGGCAATGTCAGGCTCAGGCCAAGTGATTTCTTTCCCTGGGAAAGAAATCACTGACCTGAGCTTTCGCTCTTTTCCGATTTCGGTCTATATGTGTCGGTGAAATGGCATTCTCTGTAATGTCTTTTCGCTGACATGATATAGACCCTGCTGCAGGACAGCAGACAGATGAAATATTTGAATTAAAAAAGGAAGGAAGGATGGAAATAAATGGAGAAAAAAAAATAATGGAAGAAATGAAAAACAAAAAAATAAAAACATGAAAAGAAAAGGTGCATTTATGGGTTGGATAAAGGGATTTAGATACTGTTCTCTTGCAGAGAAAACAATTATGAGGAAATCACACAGAAAAGCAGTAGAAAGCTGCAATAAACTGTATAAAATAGAGACAAGAAAAGGAAAACATCATTGCATGGGATCTAAGATGTAGTGGTTTGTGCCCTTAATCACAATTGCCACTAATATCACTGAATCACATTTAGCAAAGTCTCACCTATTTCAGGCAAATAAATTAAATAATAACTATATTGTAATGGATTTTTAGTTGGCCGAGGCTCCTTTTGATGTAAGTATAATGGCAGCAGTGGAATACAGCACAAACAGCCTTTCCTGCTTTAAGTGTATCATGTGTAAAGTAACTCATTTCCAAAAACTGTAGCATTCACAGATTTGCACCAGATAAGATTCTGGAAATGGACAGGATGTCATACAGTACATACCTGACCCACATTACTAGATGATAGCAGTGCAGGGACCATTCTGATGCTTATGTGTTATAAACAAGTTCATTCACTTTGCTAATTATGTAAACGATGAATAAATAAGCAGCCATGACATTTAACCATCTAAACTTTGGCTATATCATTGCAATGTAGAATTCCTTAAAATATAACCTTAAGGTTTTCAAGGTGAGTGAGGTCTTTGCAAACAGTAACACTGAAAGTATAAATCACTTGCCTAATCTGTGCTGCAGTGAAACATAACTGTGTAATACTGTGTTACAATAAAAACAAGGAAGTTAATATTACATCATTATGTTGTTATCTTGCTGAAATCTTACTATAATCACTTGTGCAAATCTATGAAGAAAAGATTTGCCAGATACCTGCATGACAGAAGCAGAAATATAACATGAAATTATTAACTATAAATTAGTCATGGACTATGAAAAAACTGTATTTCGAATTAACATTTTTATCAATATTCTTTTGGTGGTGTATAAAGTAAAATCACATGATTTCATATGCTAATGCCCGTTGTGCCTGAAAGGAGCAATGTGAATACAAGACACTAGACCTTTATGCTTTCTTGTTACTTGAACATTATTTAAAGGGTTCAAATAACTAGACTTGGGTACACACATAACCACATGCAGTGACATCACTAAGTAACTCTTCCTCTTATTTTAGTTGTGCACCCTAAATACAATTCTATAATGTGTTTACTTGATAGTAGCAAAAATAAAGCATTTGAAGACATCCACACATGAAGATCTTGTCCTTCCGTGTTATTTTCTGATTCTCTAATTCAGTAACTTTATACTTTCAATGTTAGATGGTAGTGATGAAGTAGCATAGTGCTACTTTTAATATTCAGTATATTAGCTATAGTCTTGCAGTCAGTGATAATGAAATTATTTATTTTTTATTATCTTTATTTTTTGTTTACATTTTGGTTACTGGGAGTGGATACTGGTCACAACATGACCAGTTACACGCTCAACCTGATGTACATTCACAATAAAAAAATAACAAATACAACCAACAGTGGAACACAGATGTAGTTTAAACTGGTTTCAAAAAAATACTATGTACAACTTTTACATCATGTTGAGGTGGACATTTGTCTAGCAGAAAAGTGGAATCAGAGGAGTAGCACGAAAAGTCTGAGAAGCAGAATTAGCCTTTTAAATTGTAGGAGGTAACAAAGGTGTTAAGTAATAGTAAAGTCAAAGAGCTGATTGAGGTTAATGGATTGCGAAAGGTAGATGTTGTAAGATGAGAGTGAACAAGGAGAAAGAGAAGCTCTGTACATATTTACAGGAAGCAAACACATAAATGTAACTGACAGAGTAGTGGTGTAAATGGGGTGACATGCAAAGAAGTTAAACTAGTGCAGAATTGTGTTTATTAAGTGATATGCCCTGTGTTTTGGCATTTGTATTGCTCAGACATATACAGTTTGAATAGTGCCTTAACTTAGAAAAGTTAGTATTCTCAGTGAGATAGTGAGGAAGGGTTGTCACTGTCTTGCAGCAAGTACAGGGAAATTAATTGTAGCTGGGATTTGAAGAGTAGGGCTACTGTTCACTGAGTTCTGAGGTTGTAGGTTGGGGTGTTAATAAGTTTAACTGCAAATGGAGATGGAACATCTTGTTGGAGTAACTTGAAAAGTTGTGAGCCCAGAAGTAAACTGGACCTGGCTTGTACTAGGAGTCACTTTGCCTTAGATAAACTACAACAATGGTGTTCAAGACATGGAGAATTATTGATGAAGTGCCATATGTTATTCAGTAAAATCCATAGTGTTGATGTATTTTTATTAGAATCCTTTTTATTGAAATTAGCTTTGTGGCTGTGTCTCTCCGGCCTTCTGTGGTTCTGTCTCACTAAGCAATTTCAATAAAAAGCATTGCAATAATGACAGAGGGCCAATATTTTAGTCTTTAAGTAAAATATTGTCCATCTGTCATTAGCAAGACAATACACATAACACACACACACACACACACACACACACACACACACACACACACACACACACACACACACACACACATACACACACACGCACACATGCACTAACCGACACTATGTTATCTGTCATGTTTGTCCACAGCATTAGAGGGATGAGCCCTCGTCCACTGTACAGATTTATGACATTACTATGGTAAGTATCCCATTGAAACACAACAAGAGTAACAGCCAACAGGAGGGAGGGTTTTGGATCTTAACGAACAGGATGGATGGTAGATGACAGTGGTATAAGTTATGAGCTTGTGGCTAAAGATACATTTTAGTGGGATGAAAATGTGATCTCTACAGTGATAAAGAAACCAAGGGCACAAGTTGCCTGATTCAGTGGGAAAATCAACTGGAATCTGCTCAAGTAATGGGGTAATTTGCTTGATAGTGATTGTAGTGAAAAAGAATGGGGAAAGGTACTCACAATAGTTGGACTCCATTTAAAAGGAGTAGAAGGAATGTTATGTGTGGAGTGGAAATTGAAGAATTCTTTCAAGAAGTCAAAAACATATCTTCCAAATGTCCAGATTTCTGTCTCGTAGTATTCATATGTTCCTCATAAAATATGTAGTCTTCTGGTAAATTACTGAAGATTGAAGTTACTACATAATAACATACGTTTCAGATTCAGACTTCATATTCATCAGTAAACGTGTACTACCACAAATATTGTTATTCTAGGAACTTTCTAAGCTTATAAGAGCTATATTTAAAATATGTCCACATTTTTGGGCTTTTCTCCTCTCATTATTGTAAGCTGTGTCCATATTTCTTAAACTAAGAGTTTAAGTGGTATTGGGAGGCGATGATGAGGGAAACACCATATGAAGTTAAGTGAAACTTACAGTAGTGTATTTTAGTCTTCTGTTAAGTACAAACTTGCAGTTTAAAAAGTACTGTATCTTCATTTTTTCTGTTTCCTAATGTGTGTTTCATTTACAGTGTGCTGTGTGTGTCTCTCTGTTATAAGAGGGGGTGGTGGTCTTATCACTTCTTTGTTATCTGATATTTAATAGCCTAGAGGGCTTCCTCTGTACTTTAAGTGCTAGCCACAAAGTTTGAGAAATCATTTTATGCTCAACTTCTGAGAGAATTGCTTGGCTACAATCATCTGCATTTGAAGCTGAAGTTAAGTGAAACTTGCAGTAGTGTATTTTAGTCTTCTGTTAAGTACAAACTTGCAGTTTTAAAAGTACTGTATTTTCATTTTTTCTGTTTTTTGTCTGTTTCATTGAACAGTGTGCTGTGTGTCTCTCTGCAGTTAATTCCCCACGCACCCTCCCTGTTCTTGTGTTGGTAGCTCTGGAATTGCCCTCCCCTCCTGTAAGTCTGTATTAAAACTCTCTTCCTGGGTCTATCTCATTTGCTCACTTAACCGAGTACAGTGAGATCATATTCGGAGTCTAGTGTTCACTCTACTTAATATAGAGAGAAGATTTGAAAAGGCCAACCCACTTAGGTTCTTCCTTCCTCTCGCTTTGCACTTTAAAAAAAAATTGCACTTTATTCATCTGCATTTACTGTATTTGTGTTTCCTCCTACTTTATTTTGCTTTTCTTAAAAGTACTCACATTTATTTTTATTTATTCTGCTGCATTTATTACTGCTTGATAGTAGTCTGATTAAACTGTAACTGTTATTCTATGTCTTTTGGTTTAAGCACTTGGGCTTCATACAGGTTATTTTACGTTAAGAATGTTTGTGGTCTGCACTGTTGTGGCAGAACAGGTAGCTTACATCCTTCTAAGCTGGGAATTGCTGATTGAAGGCCCAATGTCTGCTATTCTAAATGTGTATTAGTTCTGGCTTAAGCACTTGGGCTTCAGGCCAGTTATTCGACATTAAGAGGGTTTGTGGTATGCACTCTTGTAGGAAGAGAGGCTGGATTCTGCCCTTCTGAGCTGGGAATTTCTGGTCGCAGGCTTATTGTGCCTGCTTATTTGAACTGTTTCTTTCTGAAACTGGAGGACCTTGTTGCTGTAGCATTGAACAAATTTAGGCCTGCTGAATCTAGCTTTGTTTGTATTAATTGAGCACTGATCCAGGCCCTCTTTTTTTTGGAGAAGGTTTCCCTGCACCCTAGGAGCAGGGGTGCGCAGTTAGAATTTGTCTGATTGAAGACTGCTGGAACAGGATTCAGTTTTGTGCTTTTTTTCTGGTTAACTGGGTAACTTGTTTAAATCAGTTTGTTCATTTATATTTTTTATATATTAAAAAAATGCACTTTATTCATCTGCTTTTACTGTAGTTGCGTTTCTTCCTGCTTTATTACTAGGGGCATTGACTACAACTCTGATCTGTGATATATAACAATAAGTATAATTTTCTCTGCATTTAGAGTGCATTTAAAGTATTTTTTTTGACTGTATCTGCTTTATATTCTGAAAAAAAAAAAAAATATATATATATATATATATATATATATATATACTTGTTACCCACCTTTCTAAGCTAGTATAGTCCAGTTTTCAGATTAGTGCTGAATTCAGGGTTGTGTTACAAATCTCTGTGTTTGCCCATACCTTACTTGGATAGAATAAAGTTTCTCTGTTCACCTGTGAGAGAGGGGAGCTTTGAGTAGCCTATGTGTCCCGGAAAAAGTGGTTTCAGCCCAGAAATTAGTAGTTTATTGTCCATTTTTGGCTATTTTCTATCTCTTTAATTTCCCTGCTATAAATGCCACATTTATCCAGTTTTGCTCAATGGGCAGCACCAGTTAGCTAGGGTAAAACTATTCCCAGCTCCACAAAGTCTCCTGTTCAATTTTTCCCTTGGAACTAGACAAACGTTCAACTTAAGCACTCAAGCCATTCATTTCTCAGCCCGGCACTTGCTCAAAACTCATAGCAAGCACTTATAAACCCTAGCACTAGACCCTCCTGTACTTTACAGAAGGACAAGGCTCTCTATTCGACCTTACCAGCCATCCAGTAAAACAGCATTGTTCTCTTCATAGACATGATAATGAGTCACTAATGAGGTATTGCTTGTCATGGTTTTACTCTGTCTCTGAATCACAGATTATCATCATTGCACTACCAGCCAGTCTCATATTACAAATTAGTACTGTCGGTGATACTTTTTCCTGAATCCTAGACCCTCTGTCTTAATGACCAACCTTATTCTTCTTGATAGTACATGTAAGCATTAAAAGTACTGATGAGTTGGTGAACAAAAGTGAATGTAAACAAGTTTTACTGTGACAAATCTTACAAACCCTTCCTGTGTTAAAAAGAGACAATGAAGGACAAATATTTAATTTGATCTTTCTCAGAAAAGTAATTTTCTAGCAATTAATTTACTTTATAAAGCTGCCTAGACTGCATTTGATTGAATCTCTTTATAATATATATTGATAAGAAATAAGAAAACAGTTAAATTTCAGAGGACATTTTTCAAATGATTATGCAGTCTCCTGAAATCCATAGAACGCATAACCATATGTCATCAAAGTTCAAAGATATCTTAGCAGAAGGTTCTTATCAGCAAAGCTGAGATTTTAATTCACATGATTTTTAAGATACGTCTTTAATCTTTTTTTCATTAATTTTACAAGACATTGATATTTCAAGTGAATGTTATTGGCAATAATTATTCGGGTCATTAGTATGTAAAATCATATATCAAAGAAAGCTTGCTTGGCAACATTTTCCATTTTTGGCATATCTGAAATATAAAAGGCTTCCGTGTTGATTTTGGGTTATGAAAGAGGAACTCTTATTGATTAGAATTTGAATAACTTGCATCAGAGTTAATTATGCATGTGTTTTGCATATATAAACTTAATAGAGAAATATTAAAAATATAGAAGGGTTAAGTTAAAATTTAATATAATACAAATGGAGAAGGATTTGACCAAATATGATAATTTTCCTCATTATGGTTTGCTGAATGATGTATTACTCAAGAAGGTTCTGGAAGAATATTTGTCCAATTACCCAGTTACAAGATAGCTCTGTATTGCAGCATTGCACTACGACATGGAGTGCTGAAATTCATTTCTTTTATTGTATCTTTTTTCTTATTATAAAATTAATATTAGTCTAGTTTTAAAATAAGAAACATCTCTCTCAGCACATTTGTGAGGCAATTATTTATCAAAGTTATAGCTTCCAATGTATGGAAAATTTAACTTCAAAGTGAGAGGTTGTGTCATTTATAATATGATTTCCAGCCTCTACCCCAAGAAAATGCTAACAAGCTACAGATAAGAAACCCATTTCCTAATACTATGTACAATAAACACCTAAGTAGTTGTACTTAGCAGTCAGTCACGGTACTTTACTGACTATATCTGGTCATATAACTAGAATGTTATAAGAGATAAAGAGGCTTGGATCTTCTGAAATGGTTTTATTTTGCAGATATGTTTTACTTATTCATTTTGTTAATCTGTGACAGGTAACCATATGGATCTGATAAGAGGGATAACAGTGGTAATAGAACACATTTTTTTTTAATTTTACTACACTTGCTGTGGGCTGTAGCAGCAATTTGAACTGCATTACGTTCACTGCAAGTGATGACCAGAAGTAGTTATCTGCTTGGGCTTCATTCAGGCTGCTCACATTAAAGTGATCATTGCTGGCTTGGTAAGGTGAGGACAGAGTATAGTTTCTGAAATTTGCGCTTTGAAATACATTATGGTGAGCATTTGTTCTTTCCTGTTTTCTGGCAGGAAATTGAAATATGTTACCATGGCTGTTCTGTTTTGTTTTCTTCAGAATGAGACGTATGCAGAATAAGGAAATCATTTTGAGGGGGGAGGATGTACAAAAGCAAAAGACAATTAAAGGATAACATTTGAATAGCTATTGATATTTTTGATGGGATCAACATCAGACAGAGAAGAACAAAGCCAGTCTCTTTATATGATACTTTTGCTGTTAGTGGTGGTTATCCATTTTAGAAGGGGCTTTTACCACTTGGAGAGATCATGTTTATTTTGTACTAATTCTTTTTATTAGAAGTCACAGAATAATTTGGTAAACATTCTTAGGGAGTCGAAATGTGACCATGTATGTACAGCTAACATAGCCAACATTCAAAAGGCTTTGATTTTCTTAGTCTGGTTCTACATCCAATTTCCTGATTTCCTTCAAGTGTGTGGACTGTATGCATAATATATATGTACTAAGTCACCATTACATCAGAAGCAAAAAAAAAATCTATTTCCTCATCCTCATAAATTATATATATCACAAATATGGATAGATAAATACCATATATATATATATATATATATATATATATATATATATAGTTTACTATCAAAAGTTGGAAACTGAATCATTCAGATAGTCAAAGGAATAGGTGCAAAAGTTTAAAATACGGAGTAGATTTTTTGTCACCTATGAAATATCAAGAAATAGCTTATATTCCTGGTTTTGAGCTGTTATGTTTACAAGTGGATTGGAGATAACACTACAGTGGGGATCAGGAAATTTACCCTTTTCCTTACTGTAGTGCAATCCCAGAGCTGGAATATATAATGAGCTGGGGGTGTAAGCCCCCACATGGAGGGTGCAGTGGGGCTTGCCACCATGCAAAATGTTTGTAAGACAACCCTGGATGTCAAGCTTAGTTGGGTAATGTCGATAATGTGGAATTCAATTTATTTACATTATTGCATTCATTGTTTTGAGTGAACAATGTTGTCATTTATATTCTTGAGGATTGAGTAAGTCATTACTTGAACAGCTGTATATCAGAGTTTTGATAATAAACCTATATATATATATATATATATATATATATATATATATATATATATGTGTGTGTGTGTGTGTGTGTATGTATATATATATATATATATATATATATATATATATATATATATCTATATATATATATATATATATATACACACACTTTTTATATTCACTGTATCTATATCTATGTCATATAGATAGATGCAGATATAGATGTACATATATTGATATAGTTATATCTATACCATGTATCCATCTGTCTATCTATCTAATTAATCCACAGGCTCAGAGGGTTTTTGCTGTTGTACACATTCCTTGTTCCCACATGAGTCTATCTGACCTCTGCGTAAAAGGCAAGGCAAAACGGATGACAGAAGTAAAAATCTCATATATTTTACCAGCTGTTTTTTTTCCTCCCACTGGATAGAAGCTGTGACTAAAATGTTATGGTTTCCAGTAGCTAATAATGTAGGGAAAATTCTTTGGAAGTCTGCATTGGATGTTGAATTCCAGCCTTAAGTATGTGTGTGGGCATGTTTTCTAATGCACAATCTGTTATTATTAATTGAGAGTTTCATTATGAAATCTTAAAAGAGACAGAAACAAAGACAGACCTCAATGGCTTTAGCTCATATGCCTTCACTACCATCATCTGACATGTTGCAATATACTTAATTTTCATTGTTTGTGCTGCAGGGAATATCTGTATTTGTCAAAATCACTATCACCTGACATCGAGTTATCCACAACTCTAATTAGGAACTCCTATAGATCAAAATCTCCCATAGCGTCTATAACAAATTCAAATATTTATTCTGTACTAGCCATCAATGTCCCCTGTAGTTTATGAAAACTGCCTTAGCACCACACTGAGACTTTAAATATTAAGCTAAATAAATATTTTTTTTTCTATAGACTTCAAATACTAAACATTGTCTGCCACACGTATAACTTTACAAATTGATAGGCTGAATATTTCCTTGATTTTGTTAATAACAGTGTGCTATGACAAACTCTAAAGTAATCCACTAGAAGCTCTAATATCTTTGACCTGGTTCTTAGCAACATAGCCCTTGTTTGTACTTTACCTTGCATCATCACACGCCTGATTAAATTTTATCACAATTTAGTCATCTACTTTGCAGCCCTAGAGTTACCACACCACTACCAAATGAAACAATTTTTAGGAACGTCTCTGAGGCAAGCCTACTTCATCTTGTGCAAGACATATGCAAATCTCCCAATAATCTCCTAAATATAGACCCAATTCTCCTCCAGCTTTTACCAGCACATAAATAGCCATTTACCTTAAATGCAATGGTAAATTTAAGAATAAAAATCAGTTGTGTAACTGCTATGTTAATAAACTATATAACAAAAAAGCAATGAAAAATAGTAAGAAATCTGAATTCCCCTACTTTAGAACCATCCGAAACATGTCAACAAGAAACTTAATAACACTCTTAGAAAATGTAAAGCAGTGTATAAAATTAAGGTCTGTACATATATGAAAGGAAACTATATCTTTCCTCAGTTATGTCAGGAATGATGTCCAACAATGCTTTGACCTCATCCACACACTCTGATCTCAAGGATACAGCAAGTATGTGAGCAGATACATTTTGTGCTAACTTAAGCCCATTTACCTACATTATTGCCCCATCATTCCTTAAAATCATTAAAATCACTTTGCAGCAAGTTTTAGAATCCCTGCCATTGTCTAATAAAAATACTTCTGTGGGACCAGACCATATACTTGGCAAACTTCACAACAGTAACAAATATGCATTATCTTAGAATCTACTTCAACTTTTCAACATTAGCCCACCTACAAGATTTATGCCTAATACCTGCAGAACAACCTCTGTAATTCCTTTCACAAGGCTGGCCCATCATCAGACCCAGGCAGGTAATTATAGATCCATATAGGTTGTACTGGCCTTACATGCAAAGCCATGTAATATTTCTTAACAAAACTCATTTATTCAGATATAAGCAACTTAACTGCTGCAAACTTCAATTTTTTGATTTGTTGAAGCATAGTTCACTGTCTCTTGAACCTAACAAGTTTCTTTTAAAAGATTACAGAAGCTGCAGATAGTGGCTGTTCAGTGCACTCTGCTTATGAAGTCCTGGCCAAGGCTTTTGACACTACCCCCTATGGTGGTATTACTGAAAACTTAGGTAAAAGTAATGAAATAACATCTACTGTTCACGAGATTGTAAATTAACTATTTACTAGAGCATAGTAGAATCTTCTAGAAGTATACAAACCAGCTCGTCCCCCAGGCAAACACCTCCTATCCTTTAGTCTAGCACGACTCTGGAACTCCCTACCACCATCCATTCGTACTACCCCTAGCTACTCTATTTTTAAAAAAAACTCTCCACTCACATCTAGTAACCCAATGGGAATGCTCCTGCTGCCACTCTACATAACTTACTCTGCAAACTTTCATCTTCTCTTCCCTTCAATAGCATTCTTCCTTCTCATATATTAGGTTCATAGGTTCATAGGTTCATACTAGGCTATCTGCCCGAGGGCATTTACAAGCCTAGCCCATCGTTATGTGGCTTACGCCACCCCTTAAGTATGGGGAACTATACCCATTATTTTGCTGTGCCTCTAAGGGGAACTATACCCATTATTTTGCTGTGCCTCTGTTGTAAATTAATTTCTAAATGTATGTAATTCTTACCCACACCTCTCTCTGCAAGTTTACCACATGTATTATCGATCCTGTATATGTCTACTAATTATTCCCTTAATATTCTGTATTATCTGTTCATTCATCACTAACCTAGACTGTTTGTAATATTTGTCCTTGTCTAAATTTCTGTAGTATACTTTCAATCTATGACATATAGTAATGTTTATAGTTTATGGCCCCTCTATTTTATAACACATGTAAGCTTATAATCTACATCATATAGTAACCTTGATTTGCTTATGGAGCTTTCCTCCTTAGGTCTAATTCCTGTTGTATATTTTCAGTCTATGACATATAGTAATGTTAATCTTTGGTCTGCTCTATTTTATAACTCATGTAAGCTTATAATCTACATCATATCGTAACCTTGATTTTTATGGAGCTTTTCTCCCCAGGACTCCATTGAAAATGGGTTCACTTTGGCCCAATGGACTATCCTGGTAAATCAACTGCAAATAAATAAATAATAAATAAATAGTAATTGAACATTGTAGGTACATTCAGTGAATCTGAAATTGTAGCTAGTGGGGTACCTCTAGTTTCAGTTGTGGGTTCTCTCATGTTGGCATTTATTTTGCAGACATCTAAACCAATATTCAAGAAGTGTACTTAACCAGGTTTTCAGATAACTGAAAGCTGGCACTATTATAAACATCCAACAATACTAAGCAGCCACAGGAACATGTGCTATACATTGCACATGCCTGGTGTACCAAAACCGTTTCAAACTAAATGCAAAAATGTGCAGCAATGTAACATTTGGCGAAAAAAGTGCTATCAATGGTACTCCTCTTCAGACAGAAGTGGACTTGGGATCTAATTAGTTTGGTGGACAACACTCTTATTTGAGCATCATGTTTCTGCCATAGTCCAGAAATCCTTCTATCTGTCCCAATTAATTTCAGAGGGAATATCCTCAAGATCCAAAGGGGTCATCCTACCATTGCACTCTTTCCTTATCAGATCCATCAATGAATATCCTATTCAATTGCCACGGCCAGTTCCAAGCATTTTACTCAGTGGAAGGCCCCAACATTTTCTAACCATGTAAGTTAAAGGCCATAAATCATTCAACTACACCAAGGAATCATCACAGCACTTTATACTCTGTAATGTTCTGCCTTCTCCCAGGTGACCTATCTCACTTTTCAATCCATGAACAATCAGCCTTCTTCTTCACAATACCAGTGGCTTCGCAAGCACGCATATTAAGGACCTCAATTTACTCCAAAAACTGAAAAGACTTATTGGAAGGATATCTCCTCGATTCAGTTATATTTCTGACCTATGGAATAATTGACTACTACATGTCAAACAAAGTACTACTTAGCTATGTTTAAGGCAGATCTTAAATACTGGCTAAGTAGATACACTTTCACACTAGGGTTATTGTGTAAGGCCTTGCTTATTTTGGGAGATGAGCATTACTAAGTGCTTAGAAATGGTGGTAAGAACTTTAAAGTACACCTACTTAAAAGTGTATATGATGGGGCAATTTCTGTCCCCATAATCATTTGACTTGTTTTGCTCCTATGTTCTAATCTTTGACAATGTTCCTTATTTTAACACTTTAGTAAAGACAGCACTGAATGGTTTCTATGTGTTTCAACAGATTAGCAGAAGATTGCATTTACTGCTTTGGTGAATACAATATAGCTCAGTCTCTATCTGTGTTACAATTTTTAGTAGATGTTGCAGTCTAACGAATTAGAAGGCACAATGGTAGAGCCAGTTAGGATGCCTACTTTACAGAATAGATAAATCTCAGATAATAAAGAGTAGGGTAGCAGAACAACAAAACATCCAGGTTTGATGGGAAGCTCCTTAGATGTGAATAGCTGAGGGAGATCGTGGTGGAGTTTGGAACTGTAGAAAGGAATAGTAGTGGAGAGTAAACAAGGAAAAGTGAGTATCTGAGGATAAATTGGTTGGGAGCACATGTATGAGTAGAGTGGGACACCTGGATGAGAAGATGTTTTCAGAAGAAAACTTGCTAACTGAATGAATAGTGTGAATTACAACTGAAATAATTTTTTTAAATAAAAGAAAGTAGAGGCAGTATTGAATGTTCAGCTAATTCACCAAATGAAAGGAGTGAAAGTAGAAGTCAATGGACAAGGTCTAGGAATGTCCAGCAGTCCACAGGGACATGTGTTAGAGATGAGACTGTATAAATACAGCCCACAATATCTGAGCATTGAAAGAGGGCAAGAGGACCTACCTATACATAGAAGTCAAGTAATACATTTTGTACTCTTTGGTGCTATGAGAAGAAGTTGGGAGAGGAAGGAAGGCAACATGGAAAACCAAGAATTTAAGTACAATGTTGCATTAAAGAAAATGACACAATTGTAGCTGACATAGGAAACATGCAGGCCATAAGCAAAAACTGTGTGACTTCAGCAAAAAATGCTGAGCCAAGAGACAATGTTTGATAAAATTTGGGGACAGGTATATATATATATATATATATATATATATATATTAGGTCTGCCACATGCTGTAGTCCATGCACATATGAACACAGCCATGCTTATCTTTGTAGACATGGTGTTACTGCAAAGAAAGTCACCCAATTTTTGTGTCATCCCGCATGGGACGAATATTTCCCTGGTAATAACAATAGACTTCACGTGTGACTTTGTGTACACTAACGGTTTTACTTGTAGGAATCGCAAAGCATACATGGCACACAAGGTTGCCCGGTATGCACACAAAACCTAATAGGAACTTCTAATTCAGGTATACGGGAAACACATGACCCTGGTACACACACGGCAATACAGGTTCCCCTCTTGATGCCTAAATTATTATCTAATGAAGATGAACTGCTTTAAAGTGCCTTAATCAGTCTGTATCCTACAGCTTGTGTTCTGCACAGCAACAAAATAAACAACCTCTGCAAGGCTTGAACCCAGGACTATGCACACCATACACAAAGTGATTTACCACTAAACCATGTCAGCATATCCGACTTTAGGCATCAGCGAACCCTGTCATCACTGGGGGCCCCCTGTTCTTGGGGGGCCCCCAACCACAGCAAGTTATGTTATCCTGATATTTTGAAACATGTCTGTCAAACCAACAAAAGCTATTACAGCAATCTTGTATACTTGGAAACCAGGTGGATAATAACTCTTATTTGTATCTGCTATAAAATTCAAAGCTATCTCTTGTTATAGTAACAGTGTTTTATCAAGTAACAGGCTTCACAATTTCATAAAATATGTTACCACTGATGTAGTGCCAAAAACCCTACTAGTGGACCTTATCTCCACTAAAACTAACAACATAGCCAGCATTAGATACCTGGAATACCCATGGCTGCAGGGGGCCCTTTAATTATCCTTGACTGTGTGGGGACCCCACAAAAGCTGCTGCTGGTTGGGGTAAAAATGTGAATTAAAAATGTATTAATTTCATGATTATGCTCCTTAACCTGAACATGGCTGTGATATGACCCTTTTAGGATAAAGCTGATAATGAACACGAGCAATATAAGCATTAGAGAAATCAACAGCCTAGAGTGACCCATCTCAGTGCACAGCCTAGAGTGACCCATCTCAGTGCACATCCTAGAGTGACCCATCTCTGCATACCTTGCATTTTAAGAAGAGCTGATGCTTCCAATCTTCAGGGATGGTTTTCTCTTTCAAGGAGGTTTATAAATACTGGCAGAACACCTGATACTATAACTCTTAACTTCTTTGCTGAATAACTCAGCTCACTGTCAAAAATAATAGCAGAATAAAGTCCCAAAATCAAGAATGCACTTTAAATGTTACTCTAATTCACTTAAAAAGTTAATATATTAACAACTTTTGCATCAACATGCATTTTTTAGACAATAATAAGTATAAAATTCTGATATTTGGATTTATTGATTCCTGGTAATTCTGAATGATTTACCAGCAAATCAAACTTTTTACAAAGGACAGGCAAAATTATGAGCAAAATCAGGGAAGGTCAGTGAGGTAAATAAAAGTGATTTACCTCTGATACTGTTTGATGACTGTGAATCAGCAGTCACTGATACGGTGTGGCAGTACCAGTGTTGCACAGTGTATTGCTATTTGCTGAAATAAGTACAAGACTAATATTGCTATGGCTTATACTTGTGTTTGTGTTTGTAAACAATATCACTGATTTTTATCTGTGCACATACCCAGTAATATTAGGAGAACACATATGTTATTCTTCTGGGTATCACTAAAAAATACAGCTAACAAGCAATTATATTTCAAAAGTAAGGCATAAAATATATATCATAAAACATTCAGACACTTAGATCTTCTAGGAGTCTGGTGGCCCATACTCTCCAGACAGTATAAATGGATACAGGAGGCTCTCTTAATCACCCTTGACTGTGTGTGGGGGGTCCACAAAAACTGTTACTGGTTGGTAAAAAATGAGGAGAAAACATGTATTAATTTTCTGAATATGCTCTTTCACCTGAACAGGACTGTGATATGACCTTGTTAGGATAAAACTGATAATGGTCACTGCTCTCAACTACACCCATTCTAAAACCAGCCCTGCTTAGATGTGTGTGTATAGAAAACTACTGTAGGTTACGGGTGGTGAGGGGCTGGGGATTGTGCGCTTATTACTTCTTTAATTTTTCATTACAGTCAAGCGTTAGAGGTGAGTACAAGAGTTAAGTATAGCTTATGTGTGGCATAAGGACAGTGCAGTTATTGTTTTACTTTTCTGACAGACCTCACAGATGTACAAAAAGGTTATGATAACTTCTGTAGAGGCAGTTTACTGTCTAGGATCAATAAAGTAGAATACGTTACTGTAATTATTTTTTTCACTTTCCTCACAGTCATACTTCAGGCATGTATACTGGTGGCTGCCTTTGGGGGCTACGAGTGAGGAGTAAGGAGGCATGCTATGCATATGTATATCAGCAGTCACTTGAAATACATGACTGTGGCAATTTGTACCTCTGCTTTCAGCCAAATCTAACACCAGTGGGATGCATAGACAGTGACTTTATTTTTTGCGGGGGGTATTAGGAAGGCAGGCAGTATTCTGGGATAGACCTGTGTATCCTCAAAACAAATGGCCAGTTAGTTTATTGTGAGGTACTATTTTGTCACCTTTGAATATTTAGCCTTGGGCACAACTTAATATCTTCCTTGAAAGGCAAAACAAAAAATAAAAAAATAAGAATGAAATTCTTTTCTTACTCATGATTTTAGTTTAGGCCTCCATTGGATTAAAAGGATGGGAAAATGCTGTGAAGTGCATCCCAGAACATCTGTAACCCTGTGGCTTCTTGGATCCTGGCTTATTTGCATTATTTCCTAAATGATTACTAATGTACTGTCCTGGTTAAGAAAGGTGTGTTGAAAGGATGCCGGGAACTCTAAAGCTGAACAGAAACACTGAATTCTTCTTTGATCATAATCCCTGTTTATGCAGTCATTGAATGAAAAGGTTGTATAAAAAGGAAACAAACTTAAAAATGCATTTCAGAGAATATAGAAAATGATGGTGCCTTAAAAAACTGAAGAATAAGGAAAAATATGAGAAAAAAAAAAAAAGCAATGTGCATCATATGGGGAGCCCAACATGGAGGGAAACAGAGAGGAGGAATGGAGGAGGTGCATGTGTATGTGTGTGTATGTGTGTGGGGGTCAAAACAGTAGGCCTAGGGTGCATTTCAGACAGTTACATAAAGTTGTTGTGATGTATCATTGCTGCAACTAAATGCCAATAACTGTAAATGTCCCTTTGTGGGATAGGCCAACATAGTATGATATATTGACCTGTTGTAATGTAAGAGCACTGTAGCTACAGGTCAGTCTGTGTGTACTACTCTGAAAAGTTTGCAGCATGAACTAAAGGATTCTTTAGGAAGGGTGGCAGTGACAGGGTGATACTTACACTGGAATTGCCTTGGATCCCCCAACTTGACATTTGCTGGGGGCCCCCAAAATGCAAATACTGGCCCTGCATGCCAGATATACATACATTTGATGTTGTCAGTAACATAAAATCCAGCCCAGTCATGCAACAGTACAGAGAATGTATACCATCATCTAAATGTATGTGTGTGTGTAATTATATTCATATCTGAACAGATACTACATATCTATATATATATATATATATATATATATATATATAAAATAGTCAGAAATATATACATAGATATAGATGAACATATACACAAGCAAATGCCGACATCTACACATATATATGACAACACCTATTTGTCCACATATGCACAGCAGGTTACATATATGTAGGCAGATATATATCTCCGTAGGTATATACGGACATAATTATAAATATGTAAGCAAATATATATATACCTATATAGGTATATATGGGCATACATCCGTAGATAGCAATGGTAGATTAACAGAAACATATATGTCCACATGCACCATTAATAGGATTGGGAGGCCTCAAACAATATACGTCTTGTAGTAATTGGCAAACCCCCCACAGCCAACCACATAAGCCCTGCAATACACTACCAAGTTTAATGTATTTTGTTTGATCTATATAAATAATGGTTTAACTATATTGTCATTTATCTGTTATTTTCATATATTTAATTCACCTCTCTCCCACCCACTAGGCGAACAAACCAGTACAGACCCATCCAACTCAGCCTCTCTCGACCCATAATTTCATTACCCACAGTTCCAACTCCCCTGCACACAAGCAGCCACCATCCCTTCTCTGGTTACCAGCCCATAGCTACCACCACACTTTGCCTACCCTCCACTCCTCCTCCCCCCCTCGGGATTCATCTTGTACGTTGACCCTATCCAAGGATCGTAAGCCTTTCACACACTGTAGTCCATCCACATATGAACACAGCCATACTTACCTTTGTAGACATGGTGTTACCGCAAAGAATGTACCCCAATTTTTGGGTAGTCTCACATGGGACGAATGGTTCCCTTGTAATAACAATAGACTTCATGTGTGAATTTGTTTACACCAACGGTTTTGGATACATAACATAAATATGTGAACTGGAGTACTGCAGTAAGGTCAGATGTGAGGCATTAGTGTAATAAAGTGTTGCAGTCCCCAGGACCCCATACAGTGTACGTACACATGAATCCCAGATACCAGACACAGATATAATATGTAACAAATAATAAATCAATGTCAAAAGGAAAATATAATGATAATTAGATATTAAGCAATGCTAAGCATTGCACAGGTCAGCTTACGTGGTGTAAGCAACATGTAGGCCAGATAACTCAATATGCCCAGTGGTATGCCCCTTTAAGCAATGCCAACATTAGGTAAGCAGGTGTGTCCATAGCTTAGCCTTTTCAAAACCATCTAATCATGGGAAAGTGTGGGAAATCAGGTGTATTTAAACCCCACAGGTGCCAATAATTCCCATAACTGGTTGCAGCTCCCTACTGTAGGCAGGATGGCTGGAGTTGGGGAAGGCACTCGATTTTGATCGCAGGACTTGGGCACCCAGGAGTCCAGATTCATGGTATGGCTCCTGGTAAAACACCATGAGGAGAGACTACTGCAGGGCCAGTACCAGGGCTCTCAGTATAAAGTGGAGGCCTGGGACAGTCTTGCCTGTGACCTCACCAGTGCCACTGGTATCCACCGGACTGGTGAGCAGGTCAGGCATCACCATCCTGACCTGAAGCAGCAGAGAGCTGATCTCTTGGACCAGTGGAGCCAAGAAGCAAGGCAGATGGCTGATGCCCCAGCAATGAGTAAGTACCCATTCTACTATGTAGACAATGATTGCCTAGCTTGTGTATACTACAGACAGGTAATGGCTAAATATCACTGTTTGTCTCTGACAGCTGCAGATGAGTGGGCTGCAAACCACCAAGCCCATGCTGCTAGGATGCAAAGGCTGTATCGCAAGGCAGGTTAGTAATATTCCTGCATGTACTGTCATAACAAATAAATATATGTTGTTGTAGTGTTGCATTCTATAAATCGTACTGTTGTATTAAGCAGTGTTACCCACACTGTTGAATGCAGTTAAAATGTGTAGGAAGTTCAGTATAACAATGTTGGAAGTCCCAAGAGGGCAGTCATATAGAACAACTGAGGGAAACTTAGACAGAAACCATTGGAATGCTTTAAACCAGTTTCCTGATAGCACAGTGTACTGTGATGTCAACTGTAATTTTTTTACCATACACAGCAGGGGATTGAATCCCTGGAGTGGTGGTAAGTTGTATGCATAATCATACCCCACAACTGTACAGATTTTGCGAGAATGTTCAGATAGAAAGCTGTATGCATAATTAGACCCAACAGCTGTACAGACTTTGCTAGAATGTTCAGATAGTACGATGTAAGCATAATCATAACTATCAACTGTACAGACTGTGGCAGAATGTTCAGGTAGTAAGATGTATGCATAATCATACCCCTCAACTGTTCTGATCTGTCCAGCATGTCCAGATAAATGGCCCAAATTTGCTGCCCGTAACCTGTTCCCTTGACAAATCAGTGTGATGATCCAAGAAATGTAGGCAGCTTATGCTGACATATAATGGATAGTCAGACCTGAACATAAAAAGAGAATGTATATGGAAACAAACCTGTCATTGTTGCATCTCACCCAAAGTGTAAGACAGCTATTCCAAAATATGTCACATTAACACCTGCAGCCTGTCAAGCCTTGACCAGAGTGTGTGCAATAAAGGATTGCTAGGTATGTGTATAACATCAACATGAAATCTGGGAGTATGTGTAGTATTTGTCAGGTAGTGTTAACAAAGATTTTCCACACAGCTATAACAGGTAAGAGGTGTAGACTGTAGGTACAACACAGTTCACTAATATACTTGACTACAAGCATAGAATCTGGGAGTATGTGTAGAACTTGTCAGGTAGTGTTAACAACGATGTCCTCAACAGCTATAACAGGTAAGAGGTGTAGACTATACATAAGACACAGTCCATGTAGATACTAATCTACAAACATATCATTGTACAAAGTAAGGACATTGGGTAGTGTAATAATACATGTAAGGAACAGATCACTGCAGTGACTAAGACAGTTGAGAAACTACAGGTATATATTAGTTGTTACTTGACTTCTCTCTCTCACCCCCACCATATATGCTACAATAACCTAATTACACACCTGAATCGGTACATGTACACTCCAAACTTTTCTTGGGACATATGTCCTATTGGTATATAAATATTCACATTTGGCTCTATGCATGTGTCATGTTAAAATACTCCCATATTGGTGGCCTGTTGCCATCAATGAAACCTGCATACTGTTGTAATGGCCACTGTTGTCCCATATATGCATGTGTTCTGCTCACTCTCCACCTGTTGTAAATCTGGTGTCTTAGGTTAATGGGAATACCTATACATGCCATTATAACTAATCCTGAATGCTGTTGATGATTACTAACCAATAACTTTCTTAAATCTGCAACATCATAGCTCATATTGGAAGGCCGGTCCCAGCGGACCCACCTGTCCCACCTCAGCTGGCCATGGCACTGGGCACCAGCACATCTGGGGCCCAGCCTGAGACCTCTGCCTCCGTTGGCCCTGCCCCATTTTTGGGTGGAACTGCCGCAGCGGATGGGGCTCGGCTCCCACAGGAGCGGGTGCGGAGAGGTACCTGTCACTGGCCATCAGGTCCTGGCCATGGTGTGTAGGGAGCCTGACAAGGAGATTCCAGACTAGCTATGCCAGCTTGAGGGTCTCATGGCAAAATTAGAGGGTGAGCCTGTCCCTCCTATACAGCCCCCAGTACAGCCACCTTTGGGGCCATGAAGGTACAGTGGTGACTCCCCATGGATGGGGACCTCAGTCCCACTGTTTCTATTTGGAGGCTCATGGGCTTGCGACTTCCAAACACCCCTCTCTGTCCAAGGTGTTTACTCCCCACATGTGTCATATACCTCCCCTGTATGCATCTTGTTTGTCTTGTATGTTAACCTACCCAACCTACCTCCTACTACCCCTCCCCAACATCCCACACTCACCTGAAAAATAAAAAAAGGGCAATCTGTTCCCACAAAAAAAATCTAGTCCCATACATAGCTGTCCATTTTGCACATGTGTCCACTGGATACATATAATCCGGTCTAATTGGCATCACAATGAATTATTGTTGTCCTCACCCTCAGGTTTGAGTGTCCAAATCTACCCCCAGATTCAGTGTATATGCACATCATTTACTGTAGAAGAAATGGGCAGCTATGGACCTTCCCTACACCCTTCCTGCACATCTCTGGCAATTTTCCCTACTGTCTTTCCCTCTTTGTGCCCCTTTTTTCACCACTTTCCTATCAACCCCTTTTTTCTTTTCTTTTAAAGAAATTAGTGCGGGGTAAGCAGGAGTGCACACTTTTAAGCAGCAGTAAGTGGGTTTAAGCCTGTTTGCATAGGGGTAAGCACTGCCTACACAGGTTAAGCAATTCAGAAGCTAATAGAGTATAAGAAACTGTAACAGGCAGTTAGCAGTGCTTACCTCTGAGCAAATCTGCACAAACCCGCTTACAACTGCTTTAAGGTGCCTTAATCACTCTGTATCCAATGGTCCGTGTTCTGCCCAGAAACAAAATGAACAAAATAAATAGCACCTGCAAAGCTCAAACCCAGGACCCTGCACACCACAGACAAAGTGATTTACCACTAAGTCATGCCACATATACATAAATCTGATGTTTTTAGAAACACATCATCCAGCCCAGTCATGCAACAGTACAGAGAATGTATACCAACATCTAGATGTATGTGTGTGTAAATATATTAATATATAAACAGATACAACATATCTATACATGTGTATATATATATATATATATATATATATATATATATATATATATATATATATATATATATATATATTTCTAGAAATATATACATATATATTAATATATATGAACATATATATATACATACAAATGTCTACATCGACACCTATATGTGTCTACACCTGTATGTCTACATATACACAGCAAGTTACATATGTGTATGCAGATATATATCTATGTAGGTATATACGGATGTAGTTATATATATGTAAGCAGATATATATATATATATCTATATAGGCATATATGGCCATACATCTGTAGATAGCAATGGTAGATTAACAAAAACAAATATGTCCACATGCACCGTTAATAGGTTCATAGGTTCATAGGTTGGTACTGGGCTATCTGCCTGAAGGCATATATTAGCCCAGCCACGTTGTGAGGTATTCACCATCCCTTTAGTAGTTCCCCAGACCCTTGTACTAGCAGCTAGTACCCTTGGCCCCTATCTAGTAATGCTGTTGGTGTGATCCCCGGTATGAACTTTCTGTTACCCATCCACTTATCAAAGTTCCTCTTGAAGAGTGATAGTGAGCGGCTCTGTCTTATGTAGATCGGGACCCTGTTCCATAGTAAGGGAAGTCTCTGCAAAGGGAATCCATCCCTCCAGCTTGTTCTATTCATTGTTGTGTTGAGGTTTATATCCCTAGAATGTGTAGCTTGAGTAGATTTGGTTTTGCTAAGATGGAGCATGTTCAACAATTCTGGGTTGGACATGGCTCTGTACGTTAGACAGAGATCGCCTCTGGGAAAGCAGTATGCAACAGAGAAAAGTCTTAGCTTTTTCAATCATGCTGCATAAGGCAACTGTTTGAGGCCAGTAAACCTCTGTGGTCTCTCCAGCTGCTGGAGATGTCTAGCCAGGTACATTCCAATTGGTGTATTGTACTCAATAATGGGTCTGGTGAGGGAAGAGTAGAGGGGCACCATTACATCCTTAGATCTTGATGTGAAACCTTTCATGATCTGATGGGTCACATAAAAGGATTTTCTAACCACTTTGGCAACATGGTTATCAAAGGAAAGCTGACTATCTACTTGGGTCCCTAGATCCCTTATTTCTTCTTCAGATTTCAGGGGATTACCTCCTATGTGGTAGTTTGCGGGTACTCTGTTTTTTCCAAAGGGGATTACTATGCATTTTTTTGCATTTAGCTTGAGACCATGGCTTTGACACCATGCATCAGTCTCATTTAGGCCCTTCTGGAGGATCTCCATGTCAGCCAGAGACTCTATTATAGCACCCAGTTTACAGTCGTCCGCAAACTTAGTCAGCCACAGCCCTTCTGTGCTTGCCTGTACTTCTGAGAAGTATATGCCAAACAGGAGGGGCCCCAGGACAGAGCCCTGAGGCCCACCACTCGTTACTGGCCTGGATTTGGACATAGATCCCACCACTCTTACTTTATGGGATTTGTCTGAGAGCCAGTTTGCGATCCATCTTGTGATGTAAGGGTTTATGCCCAGGCTGGTGAGCTTATCTATAATACCTGAATGGGGAATGGTGTCAAATGCTTTAGCAAGGTCAAGGTAAGCCGTGTGTACCTCCTTTCCCTTATCTATAGCCTGAGTAACTGTCTCAAAGAAATCCACCAGGTTCAGGAGGCATGATCTGCCCTTGATGAAGCCAAACTGTGTGGGGTCCAGTGACTGGAGGTTCCCAATCTCTCCATTTATGAGTTCCATAATGATTCACTCCATAGCTTTACAGATCAGACTGGTCAGGCTTATTGGTCGGTAGTTCCCAGGGACAATTGTGGCCCCACCCTTGTGTAGCGGGACCATTGTTGCTGTGCGCCATTCTATGGGCACATATCCTGTGGAGAGGCTGAGACTGAACAGGGTATTAAGATGCGGGGTTAATTCCTTTTGGAGCTCACGTATGACACAGCCTGGGACACCATCTGGTCCCACAGAGGCAGTGTTTTTAGCTTTATATAGAGCCTTGTTAACCAACGTATCAGTAATAATTGGACTTACGCAATCCCCTGGAATGGTAATAGGCTCTGTAGGTGGTGAGGGGGGGGGATTTGCACTGAACCCGTCAGCCAAGATGTTGGCAATGTCAGAAGGGTCAGTGTATTTTGTTCCATTTTGTACTAGCTCAGAACAGACCTGAGCATTGCCTTTTAAGTTTTTGACATAGCCATTGAAGGCCTTATGGTTATCCTTGGCATCCTTGGCAACTTTCTTTTCAAAATTAGCTTTGGATGACTTGATGAGGGCCCTCAATTTTTTACTAATGCTGATCAGGGATGATTTTTCTACTTGAGATTTGGCCTTTTTTTGTATAAGTCTCCTCCTTTTATTGTAAAGTTTGCTTATGGCCGGGGTCCACCAGACTGGTTTCTTCTGGCTTGAGGAAGGAGTCTTGATTTTATTTGGGATAGCACGGTCCATGCAATCCTGAAGATGCATATAGAGTGCCTTGGTGTAGGATTCCGCATCCTGGATATCATTATCCTTCTGCAAGGGAATAGTGAAGCTTTCCACTTCGGATGCAAGTAGTTTGAAGTTTGCTTTGGAAAAGTTTTTGACTATGGTTTCTTTGACTGGGGGAGGTGGAGGGTTGAGGATGTCCAGGGTTATCAGTTAATGGGGTTGATAGGCCCCGCACACTATACATCTTGTATGAATAGGCATGCCCCCCTCCCACAGCCAAACACGTCCACCCTGCAATACACCACGAAGTGTTGCAGATCCCATAACCATGACCTGACATGACATGGGCACAGGATTTTAAAAGTACTGCATACCACCTGTATGATGTCAGGCTAGTATTGGTGACATATCATGCAGTACAGTCTGCCTCCCATAAGAGAAATGAGAAATGTGGAAGCTATCAGCATCCCCAGGATACAGATACACAGACACAGATATGCAGATACAGATATATAATATATATATATATATATATATATATATATATATATATATATACATACATATGTATGTATATATATATATATATATATATATATATATATATATATATATGTACAGTAAGATATATATGTAGAAGTTTCACACAATATGGAACAGCCATTATGCCTACAGTTACCGCCTAAACAAATGGACACTGTATGGACCACCCATACAAATGACAATCATTGCCTGAAACATATACCCACAGAGGTCATAGGAAAGAAAACACCGCACACTGGTTTGCAGAAATGGAAATCCTTTAATTGTGTACTATTACAGTTCTATATGCCATGTCATATAGCTGTTCAGACACTGACATCCATATAAACAGAGTAATGCAACTGTGAAACAGTTATACTAATACAGTAGTCTGGAAAGGTGCACAACTGTTGCTGTCCAGGTCAAGCCCATCAAATTGTACAATAGTAAAGACAGACTTGGCCACAGGATACCAAACAATCAACAGTATGCAATGCAGGTGTTTAGTTCAGCAGCCTCTATCTACACTCTGTGCAAAATCACTAGGTGGTAAAGACATCAGGTGACCAAATGGGTTGTAACTGTTACATAACAAGGCATAACTGATACCATCACAAGCACACTGACAAACAGAACAGTCTGTATGGCAGGAGGCAGTAGGCTTGCATTAACCCAATTTATGTAAGTAATGTAAATATAGGTGAAGTATACGGTACTGTACATCCAGATACCTTAAGGCAGCTCACCCCTGATACTCCCACATTTTGGAACAGCCTATGTCATTTATGGTGCTCCCCCTTGAGTCAATAATACAGGGCCATATACCAGTGTTACATACACTGGCCTCTGGAGTGCATAAGGGCACACATGTATTTTGTAGGTGATGCCCACACACATATATGGCCCCAGCCCCACTGTATGTGTGGGGGATATAACAGCAGTGGACTGATGGCAGCAATGGCAGTGTGATATACTCACAGCCCACTACAAAACAACCCCCAACAGCATGTCATATGTGCAAAGCTTGGTATGTAGGTGGAGGACAGAGGCTGGAACACAGGCATATATGTGGAAAACTAAGCAAGTTGCTGATGTTATAGGATAGTCTGCAACATACCCTTAGCTAGGGAATTGAGGTTAGAAACAGAAATAGATGTAGCCATGTACTGATAGCACTCAACACACACACACTACCAGTGAAATATTTGACACAGGACCTGTGTGGTGGACAGATAAAACATGATAGGCACACCTCCAGTCACCAAGAGGATAGGCTCACAGTTGAGAGCTATGCAGACAGACTGCATTCCAATGTAAACTAGTATGTACACACACACCCTGTAACACCAGTACTATACAAAGCATTACACAACTCTACTCACACTCTGTCTGTAGTGCTTGAACCACCTACAAATATGTAGCTGCCCTGAGTGTGTTGGTTCTCCTGTAAGAGGTATTGTTACCTGCTGTTTGTAACACTGGCGCCCACACACAGGAACGATGTCCATCTCACAGAAAATGTAAAGGGACCATGCTCACATGATGTAGAGATTTATAGTAGGTGGTTGCCATGACAGTGGTAACTGAAAGTACTATACATGTGTAATTTTATATATATATATATATATATATATATATATATATATATATATATATATATGGCTATCTGGATAATTATATTTACATATATTTTCACCATATGTCCTGGACATGGAGTGTAGCCCTACCCTGGCCTTTATAATCCTAAAGTCATAGTGCAAGGGGATGTCAGGTATGTATAGCAGGTATATTAGTAGACTTTTGCTTCTGTAATTGGGAATGTCTTCACAGACATGGTGTATGTGGGAAGTCACATCTGCTTATCACATGTGTGCCATTGGCTACTGACAGACAGCCTAAGGACATCATATTAAAGTACCACCGCAAATATATGTGGACATTCTGACACACTCTGTACAGTTCAGAGGTATACACATAACCCCTTAGTTCAAAACATGTGTATCATTCCTGACAATATAGATGTAGACAGCCATGTAGATGGGTATAACACATAATTACTGGTATACATTTGCCACCATAGGTTATGCATTCACACACCCCTGTCTGGCCTGACACATAATAACCACTGGTACAGGGGTGTCATGGCCACATGCTACCCACTAGATAATAACATACATCTGTACAGCATCCCACTGCTCTGTCTGACATACATGACTGTTAAGGGAGCCCCGGCAGCAGAACATCTGCAATTATCTGCACATGACATCTCACTTGGTAAGTACACTAAGCTGCTAGGCATGTAACAAAGCACTGTGCAGGCTACAGGCAGACTAGCTCAACACTGGCCTACATCTCCTATGGGGGAATGCACATGTACCTGCATATATAGCAGGCTCTACAGGCATGTCACAGCATGGGGTAAGATACACCTGTGTGAAAGTGCATAACCACAACCAATGTGAACACATCCACAGCCACATATGTTAAGCTAGCGTGATAATACAGTATATGGACTATCTGTTCAACACCATCCTCATATGTGCCACTCACAGACTGACCGTACATATGCTGGGCTGCTACACAGTTTGGTCTGATGGCTGTCTGTGGTGTGGGACATGTGTGCATGGCCCTATAAACATGTAAGCCAATATGGTACCATACAGTGGAGCAGCATGTAACATTAGATAGGACAGGACCTAGAACAATGACATCTGCCACAGTCTGTACACAGGCTAAAGAACATATTGACAATACACACACTGTCAACATTCACCATAAGTACACAGACTTCAGTACTGTACAAACATCCACAGAATGTCCAGGTTATGTCATCAAATATAACTCCCACTGTACATAACATGTGTAGCAGTCTGATATCTCACTAGCTTGTTATCAGACAGGATGACAATAATTATGATGTACAGCACATATGCACCTCTTCATGCATGACATATGTACAAAGGTTGACAGAGTTGTGGCTGAAAGCACATACACAGGGCCAATATTGACATGTTGGTGTAATAACCTCATACATTTACTGTTGTAACAGAGTTTGTTGCAACATATGTCCTATGAGGGATATGAAGTCAGTAACTGTCATGGCTTTCACCATCTATAGACTGCAATCCTCACACTACCTTCTGCAGTCCACAGACAGATGTTCTGTGGGTAACACATGAAACCAAATGCACAACACACTGCCCAGTCTGCAGATGACCCTGCAGATGGGGATTCCTCATAAACATAGAACTGACATGGCAGGTATTGAGACATGTAGGACAGCCATATCCACACACACACTGTTAAATCACCATTACTCCAAATGCAGTATAGCAGCACTTACAGTCTGTAGTCAGGTCAGGCACATCCTCCTCCTGTGTGTTGGCCTCTTTCCACAGTGTATGTTGTTAGAGATAAATCCCCAATCCATCTGAGATGCTGTTTGCCAAAAAACAGATCTAGTTCCTGCTCACAGTGAATGAAAAGGGTAAACACCAACATGATGTTCCTAGATATTGGAGTGTGTTTCCATGCAATTGGCTATGGGAATGTTACCACAGCTGTTCCACTTGCAATCAGCTAGGGGAGGGCTGCATGTTGTGCAGAGACCATCAGCTGATCATGAGCATCACTTAAAATGCATATGCTGCTGCCTAAGCAAAGCAAGTGTAGGTCTACACATCCACCAGAGAGGAAGTGGGAGAGGCAGACAGAGGCAAACACAAGTCAGGCAGGGGTGGGAGAATAAAACTTAAGCACATTTGTGTCACACACCTACCAGCACAGGGTATCAAACCCCTGATGACTATGTAGTGTTATTGCAGTTCTATGCAGTTATTGGATGCGTCACATGGGTTACCTGTTGTGAAGCCCTCAGAACATATATGTGATGGTGAGTGACATCTGCAACAGGGATATGGCAGCTATACGATAGGTGACGTACACATGCCTGTCCACATGAACAGGTGGCAGCATCAACACAGCCCCACTCTCACAGGGACAGACACATTGACACACTTAGCAGGGCCAGGATTGCAACTCATCAGTAGTGGGATTGCCACAACACATCACTGTGCAGGTATCATATGCACTGCATGGGTCATATGGAGGTTGTACGGGCAAAGGGTATGGGGAGGTGCCTGACATCAGACAGCATGCTTCAGTATGCCAATAGGGGTTGCAGTGAGTGTGGATGTGATCATATGCACCATAAAACACACACACAAACACACATGGTGCCAGTACTGACATGCATGGGTGCATGTCTGCATGAGTGTGTGGTGGTCGACTGTGCCAGATGGCTATACAAGGCTAGGTGATGAGTATACCTTGGCATCAGGCCACATGATAATGGCCTGTATTGTGGTTCAGGGCTGTAGTTTCTGCATTTACCCACAAAGGTGGGTATTGTATCCTCCATCCAGTCACCTGGGTGACTATTGTGTGTGGCCAATGCTGTGCATCACTTGCCATGTATGTGTTCCTTAGTCCATGACATGGACAGTGTCTTGGATGTGCACACCTCCCACATGCATGTACAGTGACATGTGGAACTGTACTTGGGATGTCTGGCCCATGTTGTGAACACAGATTATCATTAGATGTGCCAGTCTTGCCCACCTGTGGTGGGAACTGGTAATGGGCAGCAGGTTTTCCCTGCACCTACACTAATAGCATGCTAATGGCATTCCCTGGTGTCAGTGGCATCTGTCCATACAGGGCATGTTGTCAGGCATGGTATGCCCTTTGTGGGTCACATGTGATGGCACCACAGGTGTTGCAGGTGTCCATTGGGGAACATGGGGAAGGTGAACTGTCTGCATGTACGTGCATATTGGACAAATGGACAGTATGCCATGCCCTCTTTAGCCCACTGCTATCACTCCATAGTTACTATCAGTGGCCAATATGCAGTGTACTACCCACATATTGGCTGTTGCCTAGGCATGTATGTGTGTATGAGACATGGGTTGAAAGTGTGCTCTGGGTAATACTGTGGATGCTAACTGTGATTGCCTGGCCTTGATGTCACATGTATGGGTAAGGCTTTGCACCCCAGCCTTTCAGCTATTTCAAATCTGTTATCCCTGTATGGTGGACATTGTGATATATAGTAGCACCACCTTATAAGAAATATGCAAAACCTGCTCCACATTGGCCACACACTCAGAAACACACACACACACCTGTCATATCTGGGAGTAGAACCCCTACCTAACTAGCTTATTATACTACAGCACTACACAGTTATAGTATGCGCCATGGAGATTACTGGAGTACTTTCTCCCCAACGGTGTATTTCACATTGGATGACATCAGCAGGATTGCCAAAGTAGGCTATTTGAATTGCAGCGAGTATGACTAGCCTAAAATGCATTGCTCCCTACACAGACAGTGACACACACACACAAAACATCCACAACCAACATATGTGGGTGTAGAACCCCTAACAGAGGTCTATATCACACTACAGCATGGAGGGGTCTATATTAGAAGACAGAAGAAACATTCTTTCGAATGCGTCTTGGTCGAACTGAAAAGACTGAAATGGCAAAATATCAAAGTGGTTCTTAAGCGCATTCTTTGCCTTGGAAAGAATTTGCTTGGCCGCTTCGGTACTTTGCTGTTTTTGGCACTGTAGTGCGGTCTCAGAATTGGTATATTTAAATAGGGGGGTGGGGGGGTGTGAAGCCCTCCTCTTAATGTAATGTTTGTTATTGATTTTTTTATTTTTTTATTTTTTTGTTGAAACAGCGATTTGTTCTGACACTTTGTTATTGTAAGCTTTCACTTATATAGGGTTGATTAAACACTGTTCGCTTTTTTAAGTGTTCGGTGATTTAATATAGACCCGCATGGAACTGTTATAGGATGCACCATGGGGATTACTGGAGAATTCCTTCCCCAAAGGTGTATTTCACAATGAATGACATCAGCAGGATTGCCAAAATAGGCCATTTGAAATGTATTGAGTGTGACTAGCCTATAATGCATTGTTCCATACACAGACATTGAAACACACACAAAAACTCCACAACTACCATGGGTGAGGATGGAACCCTACCACAGTTCTAAATCACACTACAGCAGTATGCATTTATGGCATGTACTATAGAGATTACAGGGCTACAACCTTCCCAGTGGTGTATTTCTAGGTGGATGACATCAGCAGCCTTGCCAAAGTTGAGTATATGAATTTTAGGGAGTGTGAGTATCCTAAAGAGCATTGCTGTCCACACAGACAGAGTCAGACACACACACACACACACACACACACACACACACACACACACACACACACACACACACACACTTACCATGTCTGGGATTAGAACACCTATCTAACTACTTTATCACACTACAGTAGCATGCAGTTACAGGACATGCTACAGAAATTACTAAGCTACAATCCTGACAGAGGTGTATTTCAAAGTGGATGACATCAGCAGCCTTGCCAAAGTTGAGCATTTGAATTGTAGGGAGTGTGACTACCCTAAAAAGCATTGCTCTCTGCACAGTCAGAGACAGACAGACAGACATGCACACAAACACACACACACACACACACACACACACACACACACACACACACACACACACACACACACACACACACACACCAAGTCTGGGATTAGAATTCCTACCTAACTAGTTTATCACACTACAGCAGACGCAGTTATGAGATGCAGCATGGAGATTACTGGGCTACAACTCTCCCAAAGGTGTATTTCACATTGGATGACCTCAGCAGGCTTGTCATAGTAGGGCTATGGGGAGGGCAGTGTGCATGCATGGGGCATAACCCATTTATCTAGGGGTTGACACACCACATGCGGGCACATACAGGGTCATATTTCACTGGTACGTGTATACAGCTGCTAGATGACTACTTCCTTGTACAGTCATGTTGCACAGCTGGCACATGCACTACATAGTCTGTAATGCTGATAGATACTGGTGGCTAGTATCTGCAGTGAGTGACATCTGCACTTCATGTATTCTGGGCCCTTTGGCTGTGTGCTGCGTGGGACAGGACTGGATGGCTCCTTATCACATTCATCCTCTTCTACACATCTATGTCCATCTACCTTTGGCTTATTATAGTGTGTTGTCCTTACATATATGTCTGTATTCCTATCCACTGTGTGCAAGGAATGAGTGGTGCATACTGATGAGTGCCTGCATTAACAACTGCGACTGCCAAATATGTCGGGTCCACTGGTGTTTACAGACATGGGCTTCATGTGTTTAAGTGTGTGAGCATGCCCAGTATGACCTTTCAGTATTTTGTTGATTGACATTGCCTTCATTTCTCTGTGTGTGTGAGCATGTCCAGTATGGCCGTCTGTATTGAATGTATGGATCGAGTCCATGTAGTTTGTACTGCAGTGCTGACCTTTGTGTTGTACACCAACAGGTAGCATGTTGTCTCTGCAGGGTATCCATCGATCATTAGGCATTGACTGTTACTACATTTCTGCATAGCGGGGGGGGGCACACCTCACTGTTTCTACATTTCTACACAGGAGTGGGGGGGCACACCTGACTGTTACGCCATTTCTACTTAGGATGGGGGGGGCACACCTGACTATTTTTACATTTCTACACAGGATTAGGGAGCACACCTGACCATTATGACATTACTACGTAGGATGGGGGGGGGCACACCGGACTGTTACTACATTTCTACATAGGATTGGGGGGCACACCTGACTGTTATTATATTACTACATAGGATGGGGGGCACACCTGACTATTACTACATTTCTACACAGGATTGGGGGAGCACACCTGACTGTTATTACGTTACTATGTCAGATGGGGGGGCACACCTGACACTTGTACACATTTGCTATGACTGTACTGGTATGTCAGGTACGCCATTTCATTCTGTATTCTTACCTATCATGCTGACTAGAGGCATACCAGTGTACTACGGATCACAGATTTGGTTGCCCTACATATTTGTGTCTAACTTCCTACCATTCAGAACTACCATCCCACTGCCTGACCTGCTGTAGTCTGTCTGTGTAGGCATGGGGGGAGGTTAACCATAGCCGTCATTCAGGGGCCATAGCACAGGCTCTGTTTGTGTTTCTCTACACCTGTCCTGCTGGCTTAGACTGTCGTTGGGTATGTGAACCGCCCTGACTGGCATGTGTGAGTCATATGGACACATGTTGCTCAGCACATTTCCTGCAGTGGGTTTCGTCACCCTGTGTAGTACTGGCTACTATGATGACTCCAGTATGTGTTACAAATATCATGGTGTCATTATGGGTGTCTACTGTCTGCTGCCATCACATTCAGCCACCCAATTCCCTTACATGCTCACATCCATACCATAGATACAGGTAACGACACATTCTACTCCATTTGGCAATTGGTAGGTTGATCAACTTACCTTGAGGGTGTGCCAGACTTGCGGATGGTGCTGGAGGGCTGCCTATGTCGGATGCACATAATACACTCCCTATACATGGTTGAGCACAGGTAGTGTCATGTTTGGCATCCCTTTTACTGTATGTGTGAGTCAGAGAGAGGTGTCATTCCCTGGGTCCCTACTGTGTCAGTGTATGTGCTATGAGTTGTCTCTTTGCCCTGGCCTCAGCATACGGGGCATGCTGCAATCTGCCTACTCAGGCAGACTCAGGTTGTTCCCCCTCCAAATCACTCTGTGCCTGTGCAGGCCTTGGCATTGGTGGGGGGCTTTCTGGCCCTGCCCTGTGATGTTCTTTCTGCAGCTGTTTCTTCAGGATCATATTGTGTAGCATGGCACATGCAAATTGAAAATGTTCAGCACATACAGTAATGCAGGGCCAAACCAAATGAGGATACAGTAACAAATGGCCAGCATATGGGTGAAATAAAAAGTCACAAATGCCATACATAAAGTTAAATCAAGCCATAAAAATGGCTAAAATAATTTTTTTGTCCATATCGGTTTTGGCAAAATAGCCTTCATCAGTGGAATACCTTGGAACAATAAACACTCATTCCTACATAAATAGACCCATTCACCAATGGGAAGTACAGCCCTCCCCACAACACAGTTAATTAACAAAACCTCCTTCAATTAAGCATCAATAATGACTGTAATTCAATACAAAAGTGGAAATACAGATCATTACAAATAATACATGCTGGAAAAAGCTACGTAGGAAAAAATAATTTTTATACAAATAAAAAATATATTAGAAATAAAAAGGAAAATACAGCACTATAAATGGTTATTTAATCCAGGTTGTAAATGCCCCCCCCAACTTAATAATCCAGAATTTTTCTTTTCTGTTCAGGATACTATGCCAACCCTGCATGTTATTCCTATTGTCAGCAATTCTATCAATGATCATAAAATGAAATTCTACATTCGTATATGTCAGGTAGTGCCTATATAAGGCGTTCATTTCCTGTTTATTACGTATCTCACTGCAAAGTTCTGACATATGCATTCTTATTGGACGAGATATCTAACCAACATAAAAGGCTGAACATTTGCAGGTATTCAGATATATAATCCAGTCAGTTCCACAATTCCCAAAGAATTTGATGTCATACACTTTACTGGTATTTTTACTTGTAAATTGTTTCAATTTTTAACATATTGGCATGAAGAGCAATGTCCACAGGGATAGGTGCCAAACAGATTGTCCCCAGACAGGGTAAGTTGTTGGTATATAGCACCCCCACTACCAGTATGTTTGAAGTAGGAAAAGTGGGACCCAACATTTTGCCTTTCCTAAATGAAAATTAACATCAAGTCCGTAAGATAGGTCATAAGTCGTCATTTGCCAAAAGAATATTCCAATCTTTGTGAATAGTATCTTTGATAATATTGGTATTTAAACCATATATGGTAACGAATCTGATGGTATCACTGGTATCCCCACTGGTTTTAGTCTTGTAATCCAATAGTGACATCCTGTCTTGATTACTGGCCCAATTACTAGCAGAAATGATGTCAAAGTCCCTGTATTCCCTACTCCGAAATCTGTCACAGAGGTCCTGCCGAGAAGAGTCATAATCCTCTTGAGTAGAACTAATTCTCTTCATACGAAGAAATTGGGATTTCGGGATGTTGTGGATGGTATGACTAGGATGTAAACTGGTGGCATGAAGCAGGTTATCATATTGAGGGTATTTACGAAAAACTTTGGTACTCAGAGTATTATCCACATTCCTCTGAACGGTAACATCCAGAAAGTTAATTTTGTTAATGTCCGAGCTCAAAGTGAACTCGATGCCCCACTTATTATCATTAAGATATTGTACAAACTCGAGAAGAAAACCCATATCAGCTTTCCATACCTTCCAGTAACCATCCAGATATCTCCGCCAGATGTTAATTTCATCAATGTATAGGTTATGAGAGGAATCATATATTAGTTGCTCTTCCACAAAGGCCATGAACAAACCTGCATAGATCGGTGCAAATGAGGCACCCATCGTGGTGCCCTGCATCTACCAGTAAAATTTCCTCTGAAAATAAAAAAAAACATTTTTGTTCAGCACATGCTCCGCCATACACAGGAGTAAAGTGTTGAATCCTGCCGGATATAAATTGACATGCTCCAGCCAAAATTATAAGGCCTGAAGACTGGCCTTCTGGAGTATGTTGGTGTACAGGTCCTTGACATCTAAAGTGCATAGTAGCCACCCAGGTTCCAGCTGTGTTTTTGACAGAATTTTTAAAAACTGTGTGGTGTCTTGTATACATGCCCAGATAAGATTCAAAAGGGGTTTGAGATATTGGGTCAAAAAAGTTGAGAGAGGTTTAGTTAATGAGTCAGTCCTGGAAACAATGGGCCGACCTGGTGGTTTAGTAAGGGATTTATGAATTTTAGGCAAGAGGTACATGATTTGCTTCTGGGATCCCTGACAGTTAAATGGGATTTAACTGTCTCCTTAATGATACCCTCATCAACAGCTTGACTCAGAAAATAATCATTTTCCTTCTTAAAGATATCTTGGTATGCAGTTTTTATATATCATCTTTTGAAGTGTGCCATTTTTGGGTAACTGTTTTTGGGGAGTATGTAGGATTTGAAATAATGTTTTGTTCTTAGTTTTTTCCAGTAGACCCTAGTGGCTAACAGGTTGATGGGATTTGTAACAACACTGGTTATGATTTAGGCTGTTTTACAGTTACACTGCAGTTAGATTCCTATTATACCTACCATACACACTTAGGTACACAATTCTTTTGAATAATTAACCAACTGACTACCATAGATAGTTGGGAGGGCTATACCCTCTCTATAGGTATCTATGATATTCACTAGGGAATACCCTACACAGTAGATGGTCAAATATAACACAAGCAGGAATGACTATTAACCTTCCTGATGATATATGATGTGTTCAAGCCTAATTCAATACAAACCACAATATTAGCGATAAGGCCTGATGTAGGGCCTTTTGGCACATACACTTATCTGTGTCTTATCAAGTTATTTTCAGTTCCTTTTGAATTGTCAAGGCTATAAGTGGGGACAGTAGATGTATCATTGAATTTGGCCAGACAGTGTTGTTTGGTCATTAAAAGGATTGGGATATCATATAACTTTATACAATATACTAAGATGCAATGGGTTTTTTGGCTCTGACAACATATTTTTGTGAGTAATGGTCAGCTTTTTATCATTTTGAATCTGGGTCGATTTTTGTTATTTTGCACCTGGAAGTCTGGTCTCAAAAAATTTCATTGGGGTACTGTGTTACCCAGTTTGGGATTACTTTCCCTATTGGTTTTTCATATGAGGTTCCCTTTTTTGGTGTGGGTTTTTATATGTATTTGGGATACTTATAAGTTTTTGGATTTTGGGGTTCCTTTGGTGGTTTGTTCAAACAAGATCACTGAGCCTCTGGTGGCATCCTAGTTCAATGTTTTTCATTGGAATATTTGATTGGATTGTGAGCTTATTGTCATGGATCTAGAATCTATTTTGAATGGCCTATGTGCCGATAGAAATGACATAAAAGGGTTTGGTATCTCGAATGAGAATGGCACTGATAAGGATGCTTCTAATATGGATCCAGTTGACGGCTGCAGTCTTGCATTCAGTAAGCTAGGTATGGGGTTGAAAACTCTCAGAATGAATATTTGGCATCTGAAGCTTTTCAGAGCCTATGAGAACAAGAATATTATGCCCAGGGGACTCAGGGTTTGTATTCAGCCCTTAGTGGGCAAAATGGATGATGTGTTGGTTAAAGACTGGAACCTTGCACTCCATCAGGCTTCCATGTCCTTTATACACATTCTGAGCTCATATTATAAGCAGATGATTGACATGAATGTTGCGGAAGTTAAAATTCTCTGTGAGGAATCAAATAAGATATGAGGGTCAACCTCATTATACTGTTTGTTTGAACAAGTTATCAAAGAAGCTTCTCACATTTGAGAAACAGACACGGGATAAAAAAAATAAGGAAATTCAATAGGGATGTAATGGATTATCACAGGGGTAAACCTTCTGAGGTGTCCAAAACTGTGAAAATTTCTGAGACCAGTAGACCAGTTGGGGAAAACAGCAAGAAGAGACCCAGATCCATTTTGAAAAGGACAGATACCTATCTTAGCAGCACTTCTGCTGAGGAATCTTCAGCTACTGATTTAGATAGTGCCAGCACCCGAGAATCATCCACCCCAAAAAAACAATGTAATGTGGATCACCCTTTAGATGTAGTGGGAGGTGGGGTGGCAGGAAACACAGGAACAGGAACAGGAATGGTTATAGTGGAGGGATTATTACAGACTCTCATGACACACTAGCTATCAATTGTTACAATGTTCTGAATATATCCAGTGTAATTTTAACAGAAGAGCAGAAGCAGCTTCTTAATAAAGGTTTAAACTTTGTGCCCAGCTTTTTTGTGGATGAAACTTATATGGTATCTGCCCTATATGATTTTTGCCACAGACTTAATCTCAAACTGTTTTTTTTACGGCAACAATTCTCAAAGATCTACTGAGCTCAGATTCCATAAGTCCAATTTTCAGCCACCTATAAATAAACATGTGTTCATCTTTTTACAGTCTGTGCTCAACGATTTACATTTTAACACTGGTGAGTCTTTGATATTGGGTCATAATCTAACTATTGGAAAAAAGCAAGCATTACAGGAGCTTAAGAACAATTGTAGGGTGGTTATTGTACCTGCAGACAAGGGATGGGCAGTTGTCATATTAGACATGGATTATTATCTTGACAAGGGTAAGGGACAGTTGTCCAACCCACGTCATTATATCGCTATGCCCTTGGATCCCACATTGAACTTTAAGAAGGACATTGATTCTTTTCTGAGTCAAGCTGTTGATGAGGGTGTCATTATGAAGACAGTTAAACCCCATTTAACTGTCAGGGTTCCCCAGAAGCAAATCATGTATCTCTTGCCGAAAATTCATAAATCCCTTATTAAACCACCAGGTCGGCTCATTGTTTCCAGGACTGGCTCATTAACTGAACCTCTCTCAACTTTTTTGACCCAATATCTCGAACCCTTTTTGAGTCTCATCCAGGCACGTATACAAGACACCAAACAGTTTTTGAAAATTCTGTCAGAAACACAGGTGGAACCTGGGTGGCTCTTATGCACTTTAGATGTCAAGACCCTGTACACCAACATCCCCCATTGGGCCAGTCTTCAGGCCTTATAATTTTGGCTGGAGCGTGCCAATTTATATCCAGCAGGATTCAACACTTTACTCCTGTGTATGGCGGAGTATGTGTTGAACAAAAACTTTTTTTATTTTCAGGGGTAATGTTACTGGCAGATTCAGGGCATCGCGATGGGTCCCTCATTTGCACCGATCTATGCAGATTTGTTCATGGCCTTTGTGGAAGAGCAACTAATATAGGATTCCTCTCATAACCTATACATTGATGAAACTGACATCTGGCAGAGATATCTGGATGATTGCTGGATTGTATGGCGAGCTGATCTGGGTTTTCTTCTCAAGTTTGTACAATATCTTAATGATAATAAGTTGGGTATCGAGTTCATTTTGAGCTTGGACATTAACAAAATTAACTTTTTGGATGTTACCATTCGGAGGAATATAGATAATACTCTGAGTACCAACATTTTTCATAAATACGCTCAATATAATAACCTGCTTCATGCCACCAGTTTACATCCTAGCCATACCATCCGCAACATCCCAAAATCCCAGTTTATTCATATGAAGAGAATTAGTTCTATTCAAGAGGATTATGACTCTTCTCAGCAGGACCTCTGTGACTGATTTTGGAGTAGAGGATACAGGGTCTTTGACATCATTTCTGCCAGTAATTGGGCCAGTAATCAACACAAGATGCCGTTATTGGATTACAAGACTATAACCAGGGGGGATACCAGTGATACCATCAGGTTCATTACCACATATGGGGGAAATACCAATATTATCAAAGACACTATTCACAAACATTGGAATATTCTTTTGGCAAATGATGACTTATGACCTATCTTAAAGACTAGATGTCAATTTTCATTTAGGAAAGGCAAAACGTTGGGTTCCCACTTTTCCCACTTCAAACATACTGGTAGTGTGGGTGCTGTATACGAACAACTTAGCCTGTCTGGGGACACTCTGTTTGGCACCTGTCCCTCTGGACATTACTCTTCATGTCATTATGTTAAATTGAAACAATTTACAAGTAAAAATACCAGTAAAGTGTATGATATCAAATTCTTTGGGAATTGTGGAACTGACTGGATTATATATTTGGCTACCTGCAAATGTTCAGCCTTTTTTGTTGGTCAGACATCTCGTCCACTAAGAATACATATGTCAGAACATCGTAGTGACATACATAATAAATGGGAAATGAACGCCTTATATAGCCACTGCTTGACACATACAAATGCAGAATTTCATTTTATGATCATTGATAGATATGCTGGCAATAACAATAACATGCAGGGTTGGCATAGTATCCTGAACAGAAAAGAAAAATTCCGGATTATTAAATTGGGTGGGCTTTTCCAACCTGGATTAAATGACCATTTATAGTGCTGTATTTTTCTTTTTATTTCTGATATATTTTTTATTTGTATAAAATTTTTTTTTTCCTGCATAGCTTTTTCCAGCATGTATCAGTTGTAATGATCTGTATTTCCAATTTTTGTATTAAATTACAGTCATTATTGGTGCTTAATTGAAGGAGGTTTTGTTAATTAATTGTGTTGTGGGGAGGGCTGTACTTCCCATTGGCGGATGGGTCTATTTATGTAGGAATGAGTGTTCATTGTTCCAAGGTATTCCACTGATGAAGGCTATTTTGCTGAAACCGGTATGGACAATAAAATTATTTTAGCCATTTTTATGGCTTGATTTAACTTTATGTGTGGTATTTGTGCCTTTTTTTCACCCATATGCTGGCCATTTGTTACTGTAGCATGGCACACGCCATAGCAATTAGTGTGCATGTAGCTGGTGAGTACTGCAAGGCTCCACCAAGTGTGTCCAGACACCGGAAACGCGACCTGAGCATCCCAGACACACGCTGTATTATGAGTCTGATCTGTGCGTGTGCCTCATTATGGCGTTCTTGTTCATGTGTGTGTGATTTTCTGATGGGTGTCATCAGCCACGGCTCCAGTGTGTAACCAGCATCCCCACTAGGTGACCATAGGGAATGTCCCCATTGGCAAATCTCTGGTACAGTTGCATCAGATACCATATGTAGAAATCGTCATAGCTTTCAGGGCAGCCAGCATACACATTAATTATAATGCCCTGGGCATCACAGACAACCTGGCAGTTGATTGAGTGGATTCCTCTCTGGTTGATGTAGGCCCCATCCTGATCACCAGGTGGTGCTTTGATGCATATGTGCCTGCAGTCTATAGCACCCACTACCTCAGGGTATTCTGCTATTTGGTGGAAGAGATTCATATTGCTGGCCAACACCTCATGGGTGTTGAGGAAATATATGTGTTCACTGGCATGTGCTGACATGGCATCCAGGAACTGGTGGAATACTCTGGATGCTGATGCCTGCAAGATCCCCATGATATCCCCAGTTGAGCTTTGGGAGGTACCTGTGGCTAGTATTCCTAGGCCTACACATACCTTGGTATCCACTGGGATGGGTTCCCCTTGGTCAGTTTGGCTTGTCAGGTGTGGCCAGCACAGCTCAACAATTTGCTGTAGGAGGTCTCTGTCCACCCTATAACGCTCCACTATCTCCAGCTCATGTAGCCCCTCGTAGGTTACCCTGGGTATGTACACTCTTCTTTGTCTCCTCACTGTCGGTTGACCGGCAGCATTCACATCCTCACCACTCTCAGCCTCTTTCACATGTTTGTTCTATGTTGCCTGCTGTAGCCCTTTTCATTTTTTTGGTTTATTTGTTATAATTTCCCCGCTTGTTTACACCAGTGGTGTAGAGTGTGGGAAAAAACAGAAGGGTAGGTGTTTGCATAGTTTATAGTAGTGTTCTGGACTGGGCTGGTCTGCTGCCTGTGTAATTGGTTGATTCTGATACATTTCACCTGCCAACTAAGCTAGTACTCCTTGATTAGCTTCCTACTGTTGTTTTCCCTTCCCATTGCCTTCCTGTTTAAGCCCGTGTGTGCATCGAGGAGAGTGCTTTAACTTTTTTTTTCCCTCCTGTAAAACCTGGTGTGCGGCATACACACCTGCTTAGGCTTTGTAAAGAGTGCTAGGCAGGTTTAGACACACCCCCTAACTTAGCTCTGCTAAGCTAAGAGCAAACCCGAGCCACAGGGCTCCAATCCACTTACAGTATGCCCGATACACCTCCCCCCCATGATGTCACCAAACTGCTAGGCTTGCACCAAGCTATTCCTGCTCTTACACTGTTGGGGCCTGACTCACATGCTGGGGAAAAGTGGGATTCACTATCATTCCACTAATTTGCATAGGATTGCCTGCTAATCCATAGGTACATCTCACAATGAGCCTCCCCCCTTAGCAACCACTACTCACTGACCATGTTGTCTTCTGCCTGCCTTTGACTTGCATGGCAGAATACTGATTTTAGTTAGAATGCTGATTTTAGGTTTATGTTATTATTTTCACCTAATCCTGTTTGCACTCTGCTGCCTTACACTTAAACAGCTGAAATTGGCTAAAAAAAAATAAAAGTTGATTTTTTTAATTTTTGTTTTGTTTGCAATTCCAATGGCCTTATACTTGGTAATTGTCATGCTATTCAGCCTTTATTTGGAGTTGTCATAGCTCCATTTTGGATTTTGCAGAAATGTACTCTGTTACTAACCGAGTACATTTCTGCAGATAGCACTAGTATTGCACGGACTGTTGCAAGCTTCCTGGATTGCAAAATCACCTCATTTGCATGGATTTCACCTGCAAATGGGGTGATTTGCATACCAGGGCTTAGTCTGTGCAAGATTAGTGCAGGAGCACTTGTGCATGCCCCTGTATGCTGTTCCTGGATCACACGGCAAACATATTGTCTGCTTGAGCTCCTGCACCGATCTTGCACTCCGTGCAAGCTTTTGAGAATCCAGGGGGGTTGTTTTTATGGAAGTATTAACAGTGTCATGACTGATAAGATTCATACCCATCATTATGTACTAATAGGGCATATGTTTCTGGTGTTACACTTCAGAATCTCGAGCTACTGAAATGTCGAACTTCAGTAGCTTGAGACCTAAGTGTCCAAACTGCACTTGTGATACAGAATACAGAGTGTGGAAATGACAAATGCAGAAATGTCAAATCCGCAGTGTGGATGTAGTTGGAGATTCAGGTAAGTGATGTTTTACTATGGGTTTTGGGTAGGGATTTTAGTGTATGTGTGAGTGTGTTTGGAGTTTTGAAGCGTGGGTTGGGGTAGATAGGTGAGATTGTGACCATGTAAGTGTTGCGAGTGGTGGTATTTGTACATATGTGATGTGTGTTTGTGCAAGGGGAGTGTAGAGTTTCTAGTGGTGATTTTTGTGTTTGTGTTTTTAGTGCAACCTTGGAGTTAGTATATATATATATATATATATATATATATATATATATATATATATATATATATATATATATATATATATGTATGTATATATATATATATATATATATATATATATATATATATATATATATATATATCTATATAAGAGTGGGGGGTGGGGGTGCAGGGAGGCTTGCTCCCCTGCTTATATGTAGGGTTAGCAGTTGTTTTTGTGTGTATTTTGTTGGTTTATAGTGTAGGAAGGAAGGTGTATGTGTGCTTGTTTGTGTGTGGAGTGTGTATGTGGGTAGTCGTGAATTTGAATTTCGCACTTTTGGGGTTTCAGGTTTTTAAATTTTCGGCATTACAGTCCCAGGATACTGAATTTCGATATTTCAGTATTTCGGGATTGTAAAGTAAAACTGTTACTGGACATGTGCTATGGACATCATATGTAGTGCTTTGGTCATTAATTACAAAGGTATATTATGAGCTTAGACTCAATAATTAAGATTGTGTACATACTCTGTACAAATGTAAATACATATTTAATGACAAATATAGATGCAAAGTTAAATTTTAAGAGATGTCTAATAACTATGTAACTTTAAGCTAATGGGACTTTCTTTTATCATTGAAAGCAGACTTTTTTAATGTAGGAAAGTTATTTACAATTCTCTGGGATGAAGTATTACACCTGAGTCATCCACTCATTTATAATATGCAGGTACTTGTATGTGCCACGGATAGAACATTGTTTAGATTGTACAAATGGAGATAGATAATACTATATATGTCACAAGTGGTACTAAATTATAGAAACAAGCTGCTAGAAAAACCCAGCAAAGCAAGAGATTTGTGATACCATATACCTCCTGTAATGGAGTTATGGGATATAAGCTAATGACCCCCTCAGGGGTATCAGTTGTTTTAGCTAAATGGATTCTGAACACCCATGACATTTTAATTTTTTTCTTTTTTCTTTTTCAGACTTTGCAAATGCATTCAGGTCAATAAAGCTAAATTCCATTATCTGTGGACATGCACGTTTCTGCCTTTTTTGAACTCCTCAGCACATTGGATGTCTAGGCTATACTTTAGAAACACAGGGTCTTTAAACCTTGGTGAGGCCCAAAAATATTAAGATGCCTACAAAATATCCCAACTAATATCCAAATCAAAGGGTAAAAAGGTCACACAGACAAACCATTCAGTTCAAACTGCAATAAAACCCCTTTATATCTAAAGACTGAAAAAATAAATAAAATGCAAAATGTGCTGGGCATTCAGAAGCAGTGTTGCTGAAATACTTGATGTCCTTGAGGAGTCATTTGCATATATCCCACATGCCTCCATTACAGGAGGTTTAAGGTATTGCACAATGAAAACTCTAGTTTGGCTATTTTTTCTGTACTGTCTTCTGTACTGAATAGTTTGTCTATGTGACCTTTTCATCTTTGGTTTAAATTATGGCAACATGCACAGTAATGATTATGTTACTTTGTAATAGGCAGCTGAGCTTGGAGCAACCCAACTGGGCAATGATAGAGAAGATGTAATCTTGATGTCAAGACAGCATAAAGTGTATTTGGTCAAAATGCAGGCTGGGGAGTGAGGAATTAGGAGGCAGAGAGAGAGAGAGAGAGAGAGAGAGAGATAGAGAGAGCACAACCAATTAAAGTAAAGGAAAATACACAGGAAGAAATACAAAAGTGAAGTTTCTTACAGGCAGATATTTCAACTGTTAGAAAAATATGTGTTAATGTGTGTATGCTTAATGCCAAATTAATAATCAAGTATTTTAATACGCTTTTCATTCTATTTTTCATGCACTGTGTTTTATATAAATTGAGTTTCATATGAGACTGAAAAAGATGCCTTTTTGAAAACTGCAGTATGCTTTCTGAAACTTGCAAGTTGCCCTCTGACCTAGTAACTGCTAGCACAGCAAAATTCTTGTTTATGCCTTGTGGAAATGTACTTGAGAAGCAGGCGTTTAATCTGCTAGGACAGAAGAAGTAATGAATGAACAATGCTTTATGTTATAAATGTAATGATTCTAGACAAACAGCTTTGTCCAGAGGATGGGAACCTCTGCAGCTGTAGTAATTTAGAGATAAAGTAGACAAAGGATTATTAGAGAAATGAACTGCTAGCATTGTGCTTGATTTAGCTATAGTATTTGAATGTAACATAACAAGTATCTAACTGAAAGTAACCAAGGCCATGTTGTTTTCCTCAGGAAGTTTCACATAAAAATTGTTTAAATCAGCAGAAATTCAGGGGAAAGATGGTCAGCAGATGATGATGAAAAGGTGGTAATCTGTTACGTCAGCATGGTAGGACAAGATTAATTTGAGAATCTATAAAAATGAATGTATTTCCTGTTTCTGGTTAGACAAACTCTGTATTAGCAAGTTTTTGTCTCCTTGCTGCAAGATTAAAGTGCCTTAACCGGAACCTACCATGTTTTGATCATTTTTAAAGTATATTTTTCCTTTGACAGATTGGTCCTTCGGCCGGAAACGTATTTCTCGCTCTAGGCCTAGGTCAGAATTGGGCCCGGTGGCATGTATCCGTACAAAGAAGAGGCCAAGTCAGCTCTTCTGTTTTGAAAGACCTCTGACTGAATTGTCGTTCGAAAGAGGCCAGCCACTGTTTCTGATCTGGGATTGGAGGACGAGTCAACGGTCCGGTGGATCAACTCATGGAGGGTCAGGTAAGGAGGAATTACCTTATTTCTGTTTTAAGATCAGGGACTAAGTACAGAACTGTTTTTTGTCAGGAAGATTTGCATGTGCAGATCAGGGACAGAAAAAGGGGTTACTGTTTTTGTCATAGATCAGGGAAACAGAATAAGTAGGCATTTATTCTAGATAAACTGTGAAAAAGGTATAGAACCGTGGCGCCACGTGATAAAAAGGGTTACGTAACAAATTACAGCTTAGCTAAGACAGCAGTGGGAAATCAGTGCACAAAAAGTTCCCGGGACACGCCCCTAACTGAAGACGCGAAGTATATGCAATTACAGCGTGCCGATAATGTTAAATATTACACCAAATGGGTCGATAAGTATAAATTCAAAGGTAATTTAGATAAACCAGCACTTATGAAACTTGTAAAACAGTTAAAAATAGACGCGAAAGGTCAACTAAAAAAGCAAAGACAATTAGGAGTCCCTCAAGCGCATAGGTGGCTTGAGGAAGTAAATCGCAGGGAGCAGAGAATTAAAAATTCAAAGACAATGTTTTTAGACAAAGAAGACAATAACTTGGTAATAGCAACAGCCCCTCCTTCGCCCCCTCCACTTCCGTTACCAGAATATGAAGCGAGTGGACGAGCAGATCCACCTCCGCAATATCCAGCTGTCCCTGCAAAAGCGCAACCATTTGTCAGGGATCCTATCAAGACCAGGTATCGAACACGTGACTTGAGGAGGGAGATTGAATTAAATGAATTAAATAGAAGATCACAGGATATGAGTGAAGAAGAAATATGTCAGCTCATAGAAGTACCGAATACTCAGGCAGGGCAGGCAGGACAAGATCCGACTCTTTTGGTTTATAGACCATGGACACCGGAAGATATCCGGAAAGCCACAGAAGGTATTCCCCACCCAAAAGTGAATTTTAGAAAATTTTTAGAAGACTTACAGAGTATGAGATTAAGTTACCATTTAAATGGAGAGGAAGTAGGAAAAGTAGTTAGACAAATTGTGGGTCCAGATTGGCACATGATTAGTGGCGAGTGGAATCCTCGAGACACACAACTTAGACCACTCCCACATACTAATGCAGAATTGGATGGCAGAGTGAAAGGTCTGACAGACCGAATCTCTGAAAAGTGGAAGCCTAGGGCTGATGGGACTTGCATTAATCAATGCATTCAACAGGAAGGTGAAACAGTTGATAGATATTATGCTAGACTGTTAGAGTGTTTTAATAATCACTGCGGATTGCAAATACCAGAAAATCAGACACATGATTCCTCATATGAACAACAGTTAAAGAACGCATTCTTGAAGGGTAGTATAACTCCCAATAGTAGCTTTATTACAAAGCATATGGTAGATCATCGAACAAGTAGACTACAGCCATTACTTGAATATGCTAGACATGCAGAAAGACATTTTAATAGTAAAAAGAAAAAGAAAACTCAAGTATTTTCGGCAGAAGATGGGTCAGAAGTATTTGTAGTACAAACTGGGAAAAAGGGTAAAAGAAATACCCAGTGGAATAAACAGTCTGACAAATGATCAGAAGATTTTGAAGAAAGAAAGAAAAAGGGTGAATGTTTTAAGTGCAGAAAAAAAGGACATCTAGCAAGGGATTGTAGGTTAAATAAGAAGGCGACTACAGAAGATAAGGAGGATGAGGAATGACTATATGATAGTCAGGAATCATTGGAAATGAATAAGCAAGAAAAAGTAAGTACACATATGATAGCAGGAGTAGAGGATGTGACACAAGGAGTAGAGAATGTATATGAATTCACAGAAATAGAAGAAAATGAAATTTTAGACCTAGCTCTTTTGAGCTTAGAGCTTTACTTAGCAGATACAAAACCGGAAGTGACGCTTCTGGTAGAGGGGAGGGAAGTTAAATTTTTGTGTGACTCAGGGGCTTCACAGACCCTGATACACCCTTCCAAGTTACCGGAAGATACAGAATCACCAGATTATATACTAGTGAAAGCAGCCAATGGACAGCTGTACCGGGAGCCACTCTCCCATGACATAACAATAACAGACCCCGTTTCAGGGATGACCCAGAAAAGTAAAATTGTAGTTTCTGCAAAATGCCCAGTAAATCTTTTGGGAAGAGACTTGATGCAGATATTTGGCATAGCCGTAGTTCCAACCATGCAGGGTATGGAAGCACAGTGACAAATGGATACTTTTGTAGTGCGACCGGAGGGTGAAATGTATTATTGGTACAGCCAGGACTTAGTTACGATTGGTCCAGGGGCAGTAACCAAAGAACTGATGAATGTAGCCATCAGCAAGTTCCCCTCCCTCGACATTGACAAACAGCATTTGTTGCATTGTACTCTGTATTACTGTAACAGACCAGGACCTGATAAAGATTATGAACAGTATTGTTTCAAAACCATGCAAACAGGCTAGTATTGCGAAACATGTACTGGGATGCAGAGGGGAACAGTGTAGCAAGCTGTTTGTTGCCCCAGGAATTTTTAGTACCTTACAAATCCAATCGACTGCCACATGTTAGTTTGACTAAGAACAAAGCTTTGAAATGGGCAGACTTGGGTGAAAAAGTCACAAGGTGGGAGAAGCAGACAGAATTAGAGCTCTCCGAACAAGGAGTACAGAAACAGAAATTAAATTGAATTACACAGACTCACCCAGCTGTACACTCACAGGCTAGTGAGAATATCTGAGTATTACTCTTACTGGAAGAAGAGGAAAAAGCCTTGCGAGACATACCAGATATTCTCTGGTCAGCAGGGAAATCAGATGTAGGACTTATACAAACAGCAGTTACCATAATGTCGAAGTCAGCATTTAGACCACAGAAAAGACAGTATCCCTTGAGAAAGGATGCAGAGGTAGGAATCAAGCCTATCATAGCAGCCTTACTTAAGGAAGGAGTCTTAATAGAATCTCCTGATTCACCATGTAATACACCTTTATTTCCTGTCAAGAAAGCAAACGGGGAATGGCATATGGTCCAAGACTTACAAGCTGTAAATAATGCAGTTATACCCAGGGCACCAATGGTGCCAGATCCACACACCTTACTGAATGATTTAAAACCAGAGCAAAAATATTTTTCAGTGGTAGACATTAGTAATGCATTTTTCTCGATACTGATACACCCTGACAGCCAATACTGGTTTGCATTTACATTTCAAGGAAAGCGGTACACATATACAAGATTACCACAGGGTTATTGTGAAAGTCCAACAATATTTGCACAGGAAATGGCAAGCAACCTGGCGACATTCATTCCACCGAAAGGTAATCAGATTCTACTTTATGTAGACGACATTCTGCTGGCAGCCCCCACGCAGCAAGAATGCAAGGAGGACATAATAGCTTTCTTACAATTTTTAGCTATTCAAGGTCACAAAGTAAATAAAGACAAGTTACAGCTTTGGAGATAACAAGTTAAGTACTTGGGATATGTAATATCCAAAGAGGGTAGAATATTAGATGAAGACAGAAAGACAGCAATTTTACAAGCACCTAGACCAACTACCAAGAAGGAAATGATGTCCTTCCTGGGAACTACTAATTTTTGTCAGAGTTGGATACCAAACTATGCTTTGGAATCTGCTCCACTGGCCGATTTAATATTTAAAAAGCCGATGGCAGCACAGGATTTATTACAATGGACACCTGAAGCAGAAGCAGGTTTCTGTAAGCTGAAACAATTGATAGCATCAGCCTTAGTTTTAGGACTACCAAACTATAACAAGCAGTTTATTCAAACTGTAGATTGTAAGCAAGGTTATATGACATCAGTATTGACACAGCAACATGGGGACAAACAATGCCCCATAGCTTACTATTCATCACAGTTAGACCCAGTGGCGCAATCTCTGTCCCACTGTGTACAATCAGTAGTTGCAGCTGCAATGGCAGTGCAGGCTTCAGCCACAGTAGTGCTATTCCACCCTCTCACATTAAGAGTGCCTCATGCAGTCGCAATTATTTTACTGCAAGAAAAAGTAGCATATCTTTCTCCAGCTAGGCATCTTTCCTGTATGACCATACTGTTGAGCCAACCTCATATGACAATTGAATGATGCACAACTTTGAATTCATCAACTTTGCTTCCAACCCCTGCAGATGGCAAACCACACTGCTGCCTGCAGGAGATTGAGCGAAAGACATTACCTAGACAAGACCTTACGGATGTTCCCTTGGATGATGCCGAGGTGACATACTACATGGACGGCTCATGCAGGAATGGTCCTACAGGACAGAACCTAGTGGGGTATGCAGTCATTTTCGATACTGAAACTTTGGAGGCAAAATCTTTACCACACAACTTATCTGCACAAGCGGCAGAATTGATTGCCTTGACAAGGGCATGTACCTTAGCAAAAGGTAAGAAAGTAAACATTTATACTGACAGTCAGTATGCTTTTTCTACTGTACATGTTTTTGCGCAACAGTGGAAAAATAGGGGAATGATAACATCTACTGGTAAACCGATCAATCATGTGCAATTTATTTTAGACGTGTTAGATTCGATTCAGTTACCTAAAAAAGTATCTATTTGCAAATGCGTAGCTCATACAAAACAACAGGACAGAATTTCAAAAGGTAATGCACGGGCTGATACAGCTGCGAAGCAGGCAGCTTCAGCCACAGAAACTTTTCTTTTGAGTGAGGAATTACAACCCTCAGAGACTTTAGATTTAGAAATGTTAAAAACAATGCAGACGCTTACTACAAATATAGAAAAACAAAAGTGGATAAAACGAGGAGCAATCCTCGAAAAGGGACTGTACATCTCCAAGGAAAAGAAACCGATTTTGCCATCTAATTTATTTAGATATGCAGCGTTGTTGAGCCATGGGCAGAGCCATGTCTTAACAGGGGGGATGGTACAGTTAGTGAATTGAGTATTTACAACCTATGGATTTACCAATTATATGAAAAATATTTGTGCAGCATGCCATGTTTGTAACAAGCATCATGCACAAGAGGCGTTGAAGCCTAAGCAAGGGAATTTTCCTACACCACCGTATCCATTCCATACTATTTGTATGGATTTCATAGAGTTGAATAAATGTGAAAATAAGAAGTATTGCCTTGTCATTATAGACATGTTTTCCAAATGGGTAGAAGCGTTTCCAACTAAAAATCCAGATGCAGCTACTGTTGCAAAGGTCCTTGTTAAAGAAATCATACCCAGATTTGGTATACCGGAAAAGATTTATAGTGATAACGGGACACATTTTGTGAACCAAATGATTCAGCAACTTAGTCTCTATTTTGGGATTTCATTAAAGAACCGCTGTGCTTATCACCCCCAGTCTGCTGGGTTAGTAGAGAGGCATAATGGGGTGTTGAAGAACAAACTTAGGAAGTTGATAGCAGAGACACAGAAAAACTGGGTGCACTGTTTGCCTTTACCACTGTTGAGTATGAGAACTGTTCCAAATGTAAAGGGATTAACTCCTTTTGAAACTTTGTTTGGGGGGGCATATTATACACCTCAGTGGAAACCTCTCATGTCTACAGAGCAGGAGGCTGACAGTTCACTTGCAGGATATATGAGGCGATTTTTGAATAACAAACTTTTGCAGTTAAATCCTGTTTCAGATAAAGAGCAACCGAATTCGGAAGCACCAGTAGCCCCAGGCACCTGGGTCTGGGTGAAGATTGTGAAGCGAAAGAATTGGAGTTCTCCGAAGTGGGAGGGTCCGTACCAGGTACTACTGTCGACACCCACTGCAGTCAAGATCGCAGAGCGAGCTTCCTAGATTCATTTGACGCACTGTAAACTGGTTAAAAACTTTGAACTGGACAAAAACTTTGTTACTGATGCACAACAAGAACAAAATGGCCAGATACAGAGTGAGTAGAGACATTGAGCAACCTCAGAAAACTTGTATGATTGTTTTCATTGCAATATTAATCACACTGTTCTTTTTGTTGTGGCCATTCCTTTTTCCTGCCACAAAGGTTGAACTGATTAGACATAATGAACCAAACATAGACTGGCATCCGAACTTTAACACTTATCAGGCAATTACACGTGTATACGCAGAGACTTTTAATGTTTCGAACTGCTGGGTCTGTATGGCCATACCAACAGCATACGGGGGTTTATTAATGACTGCTATCCCCCTAGGGGTCAATAAGACCTGGGAAAAATCTGTTTTTTGACACAGTTGCTATTAAAGCACAAGATAAGGTAGCACTGTATTTGCTTGTGACACAAAAAGGAATTGTATGTTTCTATAAAAATGATACCATCCAAGTTGGATGAAGTAAGTGTAATGTTACAGTACAGTATAAATGTTATAGAAAGCCAAATGATTTGAGTGGATCTTGTAGTACAGATTATGACTCATTTTTGAAATCTATGCATAAGACTCTTGATCAAGTGCAACGCAATCCTGTACTTTATCTGTAATAGGAAAATGTTTCATGCAGGGCAGTCATTTCATAACAAAGTAATAACTAAGTTAGAAGACTGTTATTTTGTGTCTGTTAAAAAGGCATATAAATGGTTACCTGAGAATTGGTCTGGCAGTTGTTTTTTGGGGTACCTGGTTCCGGCCATCCGACACACTGCAGTTTTGCCTCAGGAAAATATTCAAAATACCCGAGACGAAACCAAAAAGCCGATGGCAGCACAGGATTTATTACAGTGGACACCTGAAGCAGAAGCAGGTTTCTGTAAGCTGAAACAATTGATAGCATCAGCCTTAGTTTTAGGACTACCGAACTATAACAAGCAGTTTATTCAAACTGTAGATTGTAAGCAAGGTTGTATGACATCAGTATTGACACAGCAACATGGGGACAAACAACGCCCCATAGCTTACTATTCATCACAGTTAGACCCAGTGGCGCAATCTCTGCCCCACTGTGTACAATCAGTAGTAGCAGCTGCAATGGCAGTGCAGGCTTCAGCCTCAGTAGTGCTATTCCACCCTCTCACATTAAGAGTGCCTCATGCAGTCGCAATTATTTTTCTGCAAGAAAAAGTAGCATATCTTTCTCCAGCTAGGCATCTTTCCTGTATGACCATACTGTTGAGCCAACCTCATATGACAATTGAACGATGCACAACTTTGAATTCATCAACTTTGCTTCCAACCCCTGCAGATGGCAAACCACACTGCTGCCTGCAGGAGATTGAGCGAAAGACATTACCTAGACAAGACCTTACGGATGTTCCCTTGGATGATGCCGAGGTGACATACTACGTGGACGGCTCATGCAGGAGTGGTCCTACAGGACAGAACCTAGTGGGGTATGCAGTCATTTTCGATACTGAAACTTTGGAGGCAAAATCTTTACCACACAACTTATCTGCACAAGCGGCAGAATTGATTGCCTTGACAAGGGCATGTACCTTAGCAAAAGGTAAGAAAGTAAACATTTATACTGACAGTCAGTATGCTTTTTCTACTGTACATGTTTTTGCGCAACAGTGGAAAAATAGGGGAATGATAACATCTACTGGTAAACCGATCAATCATGTGCAATTTATTTTAGACGTGTTAGATTCGATTCAGTTACCTAAAAAAGTAGCTATTTGCAAATGCGTAGCTCATACGAAACAACAGGACAGAATTTCAAAAGGTAATGCACGGGCTGATACAGCTGCGAAGCAGGCAGCTTCAGCCACAGAAACTTTTCTTTTGAGTGAGGAATTACAACCCTCAGAGACTTTAGATTTAGAAATGTTAAAAACAATGCAGACACTTACTACAAATATAGAAAAACAAAAGTGGATAAAACGAGGAGCAATCCTCGAAAAGGGACTGTACATCTCCAAGGAAAAGAAACCGATTTTGCCATCTAATTTATTTAGATATGCAGCGTTGTTGAGCCATGGGCAGAGCCATGTCTTAACAGGGGGGATGGTACAGTTAGTGAACTGAGTATTTACAACCTATGGATTTACCAATTATATGAAAAATTTTTGTGCAGCATGCCATGTTTGTAACAAGCATCATGCACAAGAGGCGTTGAAGCCTAAGCAAGGGAATTTTCCTACACCACCGTATCCGTTCCATACTATTTGTATGGATTTCATAGAGTTGAATAAATGTGAAAATAAGAAGTATTGCCTTGTCATTATAGACATGTTTTCCAAATGGGTAGAAGCGTTTCCAACTAAAAATCCAGATGCAGCTACTGTTGCAAAGGTCCTTGTTAAAGAAATCATACCCAGATTTGGTATACCGGAAAAGATTTATAGTGATAACGGGACACATTTTGTGAACCAAACGATTCAGCAACTTAGTCGCTGTTTTGGGATTTCGTTAAAGAACCACTGTGCTTATCACCCCCAGTCTGCTGGGTTAGTAGAGAGGCATAATGGGGTGTTGAAGAACAAACTTAGGAAGTTGATAGCAGAGACACAGAAAAACTGGGTGCACTGTTTGCCTTTACCACTGTTGAGTATGAGAACTGTTCCAAATGTAAAGGGATTAACTCCTTTTGAAACTTTGTTTGGGGGGGCATATTATACACCTCAGTGGAAACCTCTGATGTCTACAGAGCAGGAGGCTGACAGTTCACTTGCAGGATATATGAGGCGATTTTTGAATAACAAACTTTTGCAGTTAAATCCTGTTTCAGATAAAGAGCAACTGAAATCAGAAGCACCAGTAGCCCCAGACACCTGGGTCTGGGTGAAGATTGTGAAGCGAAAGAATTGGAGTTCTCCGAAGTGGGAAGGTCCGTACCAGGTACTACTGTCGACACCCACTGCAGTCAAGATCGCAGAGCGAGCTTCCAAGATTCATTTGACGCACTGTAAACTGGTTAAAAACTTTGAACTGGACAAAAACTTTGTTACTGATGCACAACAAGAACAAAATGGCCAGATAGAGAATGAGTAGAGACATTGAGCAACCTCAGAAAACTTGTATGATTGTTTTCATTGCAATATTAATCACACTGTTATTTTTGTTGTGGCCATTCCTTTTTCCTGCCACAAAGGTTGAACTGATTAGACATAATGAACCAAACATAGACTGGCATCCGAACTTTAACACTTATCAGGCAATTACACGTGTATACGCAGAGACTTTTAGTGTTTCGAACTGCTGGGTCTGTACGGCCATACCAACAGCATACGGTGGTTTATTAATGACTGCTATCCCCCTAGGGGTCAATAAGACCTGGGAAAAAATCTGTTTTTTGACACAGTTGCTATTAAAGCACAAGGTAAGGTAGCACTGTATTTGCTTGTGACACAAAAAGTAATTGTATGTTTCTATTAAAATGATACCATCCAAGTTGGATGGAGTAAGTGTAATGTTACAGTACAGTATAAATGTTATAGAAAGTCAAATGATTTGTAGATCTTGTAGTACAGATTATGACTCATTTTTGAAATCTATGCATAAGACTCTTGATCAAGTACAACGCAATCCTGTACTTTTCAAACAGTTATCTGTAATAGGAAAATGTTTCATGCAGGGCAGTCATTTCATAACAAAGTAATAACTAAGTTAGAAGACTGTTATTTTGTGTCTGTTAAAAAGGCATATAAATGGTTACCTGAGAATTGGTCTGGCAGTTGTTTTTTGGGGTACCTGGTTCCGGCCATCCGACACACTGCAGTTTTGCCTCAGGGAAATATTCAAAATACCTGAGATGTAACCAAAAAGACTGTTAAGAAACCTGAGAATCCAGTGGGATGAATTGAAGCAAGGTGGAAAGACCATCATGATGTGGGAACCAAACTTGTGCACATGGACTTGAGTGATGCTGTTATATCCTGGGCAGGTATATCACCTATGTATGGCGGAGTGAAATCAATATGGGAGCTGTAAAAACTGTCCAAACTTCTCAAAGTAATGAGTAATGCAACTTTTTTTGCTCTTGAACTGATAACTGATGAACTGAATGCCATGAGAACTGTAGTGCTCCAAAACCGAATGGCTCTTGACTTCACCCTAGCGGCGAGAGGTGGAACTTGCGCTTTGATCAAAGAAGAATGTTGTGCGTTTATTCCTGACCATCAGCATGAGATTAATGATCATCTTGAGGTGATTCAGTAAGTGTTGGCCATGACCAAGCCAGGCCCAAACCCTCTGACAGATTTTTTCCAGAATGCCTTTGGGGGGGGTGGGGCTCCATTTTTATGAACATATTGATTGCTATTGGGGTAGGATTACTCTTAATAGGAGTTTGTATTTGTTGTGGAATCCCCTGCATGAAGAGATTAATTAAAGAATTCATAGATATATCTGTATCTCAGACTATGTATCAAAGTACTGAATTTGAAGAGCTGCTAGAATGCGAAACACTTTCATAAAAGTTTAAACTGAATAACTTTCTTAACTGCAAATCCTGAATGGAAGGGGTTAGGAAAAGAAGCAAGCTGTTTATTCTTTTTTGAAAATAGAATAAAAGGTATTAACAGGAGGGAGATGTTAGAAAAATATGTATTAATGTGTGTATGCCTAATGCCAAATTAATAATCAAGTATTTTAATATGCTTTTCATTCTATTTTTCATGCACTGTGTTTTATATAAATTGAGTTTCATATGAGTCTGAAAAAGATGCCTTTTTGAAAACTGCAGTATGCTTTCTGAAACTTGCAAGTTGCCCTCTGACCTAGTAACTGCTAGCACAGCAATATTCTTGTTTATGCTTTGTGGAAATGTACTTGAGAAGCAGGTGTTTAATCTGCTTGGTCAGAAGTAAATGAATGAACAATGATTTATGTTATAAATGTAATGATTCTAGACAAACAGCTTTGTCCAGAGGATGGGAACCTCTGCAGCTGTAGTAATTTAGAGATAAAGTAGACAAATGATTATTAGAGAAATGAACTGCTAGCATTGTGCTTGATTTAGCTATAGTATATTGAATGTAACATAACAAGTATCTAACTGAAAGTAACCAAGGCCATGTTGTTTTCCTCAGGAAGTTTCATATAAAAATTATTTAAATCAGCAGAAATTCATGGGAAAGATGGTCAGCAGATGATGATGAAAAGGTGGTAATCTGTTACGTCAGCATGGTAGTACAAGATTAATTTGAGAATCTATAAAAATGAATGTATTTCTTGTTTCTGGTTAGACAAACTCTGTATTAGCACGTTTTTGTCTCCTTGCTACAAGATTAAAGTGCCTTAACCTGAACCTACCATGTTTTGATCATTTTTAAAGTAAATTTTTCCTTTGACATCAACACAGAAATATCACCAAAACTAAAAATCAGATGTGAAAAAGATTTGCTTTATACATCTAAAGCTCAATAGTCAAAAGAACGTTTGCTCCACCATCAATCAAGTTCTTCATCCTAGCAGCAATACCCAGCCAATTCCTATCACAACCACTAAGGTAAATAATGTAGCTTACCAATTCAATACACACTTTATACAATATGTCACGTCACTTATTAAATCAACTAGTAACCATACACTAGTAGGCAACAATTGTAGACACTCAGTAATCTGGGTCAGTAAAGGCTGTCTTCCATATAAATTCCACCACTACCAGAAAGTAGAATCGATTCTGATGAGGTCTCCAGGTTTGGAGATGAAAGCGCTAAATCTGTGTTGTCGTGTACAATAAAAGGAAATAGCTGATTTGGAAGCTTTCTGGTAGTGGTGGAATTTATATGGAAGACAGCCTTTATTAAATCAACTACTTCTACAAGTAGTACACCACCTCTCATCTCCAAACATCACTCATAATTTTTTTTTTCATTTCATCCTGTGCCAACTTCAGACATTGCTCAAAACCCTGAAATCTGCCACACTTACCCCTGGCAACTTACCAGCAGTATACCTCAAGCTAGTCACCAATGCCCTCACTTAACAAGTCTCCAGCTTAATAAATTGCTCTATAAATTAAAGTTATGTTACCAACTTATGGAAAAATCTTGCATGATACTCTGACATAAGGGTGGAAACTCAACTGGTCTTTCAAATTACAGGCTCATAGATTTTATATCACCCTTGTCCAAAATACTCAAAAATGTACACAAACCCAGCTTTTTGCATTTATCACTGATAATTCACTTCTTTTCCCTGCACAGCATGGTTTGCATCCCAATCACAGCACCAATACAACCCAAAGTTTTATAACTATAGCACTAAAACAGAGATAAGGGTAACCTGGCCTCTGCACTATTCTTTGATCTATCTATCTACAGTCTTCAACACAGTGCCCCATCAAATGCTATTACTCAAGCTGCCCCATTAAGGAATAGATGATCCCTCCCTTACATGGTTCACCAGTTACCTCTTCAATAGCAGCAAGCTAGGAGATGGCAAAAAGATGCATATTCCTTTCTCTTGCTATCAGTAGATGTCCCTTAACACTCTGTTTTAGGTCTGTGGTGCAGTGGTTAGCATTGTCACCTCACAGTAAGAGGTTCTCCGATTCGATTCTCGGCTGGGGTGCCTTCTGTGTGGAGTCTGGATTTCCTCCCTGTGGTCATGTGGGTTTTCTCCAGGTGCTCCGGTTTCCTCCCACATCCTAAAGACATTCTGCAGGTGGACTGGACACTCTAAATTGGCCCTAGGTGTGAGTGCATGTGCATGCCTTCTGTGGAAGGTTGGGCGCCGGGCTGGCAACTCAACACTGTAAAACTCCACTGCCAATCATGAGCGGACAGGTGATCCACTGTGTTGACCACTAACCAGGAAAAGCTGAAAGAAGAAGAAGACTGTTTATTCTTTTCATAAATGATCTGCATCTAGCTACTAACCATGCAGCCTTCATCCAGTATGCAGGTAAATTTACACTTGTCTGCATGATAACAAATATGGCTAAACCACAACAGAGTATACAAGAATATTTTTCCTCCATTGAAGCCTTGCTGACCAACTCACAACTCCGCTTAAACCCCAACAAGACCAAATTGATTCTATTTATCTCAAAGGAATTACTTTATCTGTAAAACTCCTTCTTTTTCATGTCTTTCAACCTAAGATAGAACGAGTCATCTACACAAAACTTCTTATCAATAATCAATGAAAATCAAAATTTTGAACATCATGTAAAACAAGCTGTGAAGTAAAATAACTAAAAACTTAATGCACTTTATACAGCAAAACCCTATTAAACAGACACCACTAGAATAAATTTAGCATCATCCTTTATCATCCCAACTCTCATGTATGCAACCTCTGTGTTAATTAACTTACAATCCACAAAACTTCATCAACTGGAACAGTGCTGTACTAAAAGAGCAAAACTGACTGCTAATCACTATTATGGATCCCATCACTGTCTAGCTCTTAAACAACTTCATTGGCTAAAACTAAGGAACAACTTAACTTGCTCCCAACTAGTTACCAGTAGTGTAGCTAGAAGGGGCTGATCCCAATCTCTCACTTTAATGCAATACCGGATTTTAAAAGCTGTTATTGCATTTGTTGTGAAGCCTGACCACTGTAACATTCCATGTGTAGTCTAAACTGTCACAATTGCTTGCTACATTGTATCAAGCAGTTTGACACTTTTTTTTTTTTTTTTTAACCAAAACATGAGTGTTGTATTCTCTGTGCAGGCAGGGAATAAACGGCAGCAACGGTTTGCAAAATTTGTAGGAAATGGTTTGCTACAGTTAAAAGAAGACATTTTTTCTTAATTTTTTTTTTTTGAATAAAATAAGTTGAAGGAGAGTTGGGGGAAGGCTCAAAAATGAGACCTGAATGGATGAGGCAGGAGGTAGGGTATATGTGTCATGTATCTGGTCATGTGACTAGTGTGCCAATAGAAAGAAAGTTTTTTTTTTGCACTTGATAGAAAAGCTGGGGGGGGTGTAGATCTAACTGCAATATGTAGATCACTGCTGCAATCAACTTATTATTACAGTGAAGTGGTCTTTTTTTGGCTCTTTACTTGAAGAGCAGAGGGGGGGGTGAAGCACTGGTTCATAGTACTGGCCTAGGGCGCTGGTTGAAACAGCAACAGTTCTACTGGTCACAATATGCTTCAATTCATTATCCTGGGTATATTTTTTTATGTTCTGCTGATAAAAGGCTGCTGACCATAAACAAATCAACCAATGCTGCTAGCAACTCCATGAACTCCACCCATCTCACAAAAATTTGGAATACCATACCTTTTCACTTCAGAGTAACAGAAAACAAGAACAGCTTCAAACTTCAACTAAATGACCACTTAAACACTGCATGTCTATGCTCATGTACCTTTCCTGGATGATCAACGGTAGTCCACATACCACATCCATTCTCTCACTCTACACATCCAAATCTCTACTACTGTGTCCTATTTATTAAGAAACTCATATTCCCTCTCTACATTCTCTAAATAACTGCCTGAAATAGTATTATATTTTTCTCCATTCTTCTCACAACATGTCTGTCTATTACACTTTCTCCTTCTAGAATGACTCTAGGTCCTATAAATCTATCCTCTTTCAAGTACCATTTATTTTCTACTACTGTAGCCATGTAGCAATAGCTGCTTCATATACCTAACACTAATCAACTGTATCTTCTCTGAATAATGTTGTTATGTTATATAACACATAAACCAGTTATAATTGTAATATTGCATGCATTTGCACTTAAGGTTAATGGTTGTCAAAATATTCTTGACTGGTTGCACTGGAGTTCTTCTTCAAATACCTCTGCTGAAAATTGTTAGTTTTTCTACTCAGACTATCCTAGTAAACAAATGCAATAAATAAATAAATAAATGCATAAATAAATAAACAAACACATAAATAAATACATACCTACATATCTTGTCAAGATGGGGGCATTTGCTACACCCAAGTAACATATCTAAAGACCCATGTGGTCCAGCTCCTCAGGAACAAAGAGCAGGTCAGAGCAGAGGAGAAGGGCTGGCGGAGGCTAAGGAGTCAAGAGTATGGGTTACAAATAACACAGATGAAATCAGGTTTTAAGCAGAATCGAAAGGGGAAAACTGGATATAATCTGGTTTCAGGAGTTGAATTTATCAAGGAAGCATATGAACAGTTTTCCAAACAAATAATGCAGATGGGTTAGGGTGGAATGTTACCAAAGAGGAGAAAAACAAAGGGCAGGGATAATGGTGAAAGATGACACAAGACTGATGGTGGGATGATAGCATGGCAGGAGTAAATACCAGCTGGATGATGTGAATAAGTACTTTTGAGGATGCAAGAGTGATTGTTGAATCATATTATGGCCCTGATGGGTCTAAAGTAGAAAAAATGATGGGATGTATATAAACAATAGAATATGTGAGAAGACAAGGAGCTTAAGAGGCCTTTAATGTAGTATTAAAGACATGGATTGACATATTGTATAGGAAGGCAGAACTTGATGTGCAATGTCAAAAAAGTTTAAGGAACTATAGAAGGAGGTTACATGTGCCAGCTCCATGGAGAGAACAGTGGGGAAGTGAGGCTACATTTGCTAGGAAGGAAAATAAATAAGTGAGCAAGTAAATAGGATATTGATGGACAATAAAACCCTGTGTAGTGTAGAGATTATGTATATCATTTAAAGAGAAATATCATATCACTCCTTAGAGATAATTTGATGAAGGGGAGGTAGGGAGGAATTGGAGATGTACTGGTGGAATCAACATACGTGGAAAGGCTGAAAACAGATAAAATGGTTGCAAAAGATGTATAGTTAAGTTGTTCAAAGGAGATAGTCAGAAGAAGAGATCATAGAGGTGAAGGAGTAAGATGGGTAGCTCCAGCTTTCTGTTTTTCTAATCATGTCAACTAATTGATTAATGATAGTTATAAAACTACAGGTCATATAAAAAGATTTATAAAGTTTAGGAAATCAGAAATGATGAAGTCATTGTGGGTTAGTTACTATAGACCCAAGCTTGAGTATGGAAAAGCAATATGGAAACCTTAAAAGAAAACAAGTATGAATAAACTGAAAAGAGCACATCAAAATATACCAAGAGCATTGTTGGATGTGAAAATTTAAGTTATTATGAAAGGCTAGCATATCTGGAGTTGTACATTGTCTCTTATAGATATTTAAGGAAATAGTATTCAGGTATATAGGACATTTAGAGACAACTACCTCTGAAACTGTTTGGGGTTATCAAAAAGTAGTAGAGAATTATTAGACAGCCTATGTAGAAGATTCTGTAGGAATGAGCAGTGTACTAACTGGGTCTCAGAGAGCAGCTGATGCATTGAACAGACTACCAAATTACATTAAAGCAAGTATTAGTTTAGATATTTTTAACAACGACCTTGACACGTATTATGGGAACAACTGTTTTGGTATATTGGCAGGCTAGAAAGGCATTAATGCCCTTGCTTAAAATATTCGTAAGTATGTATGTATGTATAAGTATACATGATGGAAATGAGACAGCATGTGAAAGCAGCCATGATGGGCTATAAAGGATAGCAGAATAGATTGAGGTTGTATAGGGTACAGGAGCTAGAGGCAGTTTTACAGCTGGTATAGATGGAAGTGAATGAATAGAAGGATCGAGGATAAGAGTAATTTCTGGCTGGGGCTAGTACAACTGGGTAGGTCCAGAAGTAATTGGAAAAGTTAAAGGAAGAGCAGGTACAGACAGAAATTGAAAGGATGGAGAAAGAAAAATAAAGGAGATCAGATGCGATATTTTCGCATGCAAGCTTAAGAATCATTTTAAGAAAGCATGGGTAGCTGGAAATGAAAAAAAAAGCATATAGGAGAATAACTTAGAAGAATGAAATAAATGAGAAAATTAGGAAATTGTATGACAAACTTTATACAAGGTGGGTTCCACTGGAGATGAATATTGAGAACTGAGAAGGCCCAGATTATGAAAAGATGATAAGAAGAGGCTGAATAAAGAAGAACAAAGTGGTGATTGCACATATGAAAAAATGGAGAGTAAGACTGAGAAGAATCTAGAAGGAATTCTAACTGACTGCTATACATTACTGGGAATGCAGATAGGAGAATATATATGAGCTTATTTAATAGAACAGGATGAAAGGAAAGATGCCAGAATCAAGGTTGCAGGCAGAGATGGTAGTATTAGTCAAAGGGAGGAGGAATGGAAGACTCTACAAACTACAAGCCTTTTTTGTTTGTGTAACAGTAATGTTAAAGTAAAGGTCAAGGTCTCATCAACTCTTATCTTGGTAGAAAAAAAAAACAGCTATACCCCAAATTACACATTCCAAAAACGCCATTCATATTCATTCCCATTGTCTTTAAACTTTTGCTAAGAGGCAATATTGCACCCAGTCCAGAACCAAGTGTCTCAACTAATAATGCCTCAGTTCAAACCAATAAATGGCATAATATTACGTGCACCCTCTTTAACACCTATAATGTCAAGAACAAAATTGACCAAATCAATGTCTTTGCAGTTGAACATAAACTTGACATTATATCTATTACAGAAACATGGCTGAAATATGACACCCATTGTCTTTACACCACATCTTTTCAAACGCTTCATATCTACAAAGTTACAGACCGGGCAAAAAAACCTGGGGGAGAAGCATTAATTTCCTACAAAGACAACTTTATCCCCACAATCATTGTACAAGCTAACAGCAACTCAGAATTAGATCATAACTGGATCCTTTTAACATTTCCAACAAAAAAACAAATACCTCATAGTATACCCAATGCATATTTACCTCCTCCAGCCTCACTAACAAAATTCAATACCCTCATCCAAAAAATATACCCCAAAGCACCCAACCTAAAACATAAAACATAAAACCAACCACTACCAAAATAAACAAATCTCACTTTTAGCCGAACCTAAAAGCTTCTGTAGAGAAATCAACCTGTAGACTGGTCAGAAAATGCAACACACCTCCACTCCCCTGAACCCCTCTCACACTGCCACAAACAAACTTTTATGCACTAACTTCCTCAGTGAGCTTAGCAACCGGTCACACATCTGCTACACAGACAAAAAACTCTCACAGCAACCCTCTCTCCTTTACATTCCACTTTTCCACTTGAAAAAGGTTAGCACCAACCAGAAAGAAACTCACTTGGAACAATACAAACAAATACTCCCACAGGCTCAGATAACCTAGTTCCTTGGGTCATTCACCTTTATAAGGACTTCATCACCCACCCTCTCAGTCACATCATATACAACCTCTGCTTAACTAATAAGAAAATGACACAGATGTTAAAAACAGCAAGTCACTCTTATTCCAAACTTACACAAGCCAACCATTGCTTCACAGTTCTGTCCATTCTCAATAATTCTCACTTTAGAAAAATACTAGAAAACATATTTACAACCAAATTACTGCTTATTTACATCAATATCATCTTCTATCCAGGAAGGAACAAAGATTCTGATCTGGATGCTACACAATAACAGATCTCTGCTCCTTCACAGATGACATCTTGCCCAATAAGGACAAAGGCAACCTGCCAAGAGCCACCTTTATTGACTTCACAAAAGCTGTTAATCTAATTGACCATAACTTACTATTTGACAAATTAACTGAAATAGGCATTAGTAATGATGCAAAACCTTGGTTTGCAGACTTCCTCACCAACAGAGCCTTCAAGGTGAAAGTAGGAACCATGACCTCTGAAACAGCTCCATTTAGCTCCTCTGCTGTTTTCCATATTTATTAGCAAACTCCCATCTGATCATCCTCAGATACCTGCAATTCTTTAAGAAAATGAAACAGTCATCTACATGTTAAATAAATTCCACTCTGTTATACAAACTCAGTCCAATGATGAGCACCATACTCTCAACATGTGGCTAATAGGCCAGAAATTTAAACTCAATCCCTCAAAAACAAAAGCAGTGTTATTTATAACTAACCTTCTCTTTTGTTTTTTCCCATTAGGGGTCACCATAGTAGATCATCTGTTTCCATTTTTTCCTGTCCTCTGCATATTGCTCTGACACACTAACCACCTCCATGTCCTCTCTCACCATATCCATAAACCTTATCTTAGGCCTTCCTCATTTCCTCCTACTTGGCAGCTCCATCCTTAGCAACCTTTTCCCAATATAACCAGAATCCCTCCTCAGTAGATGTGCAAACCAACACAATCTTGCCTCTCTGACTTTGTCTCCAAACCGTCCAACCTGAGCTGACCCTCTAATATACTGATTCCTAATCCTGTCCATCCTTGTCACACCCAGTGCAAATCTTAACATCTTTAACTCTGCCACTTCCAGCTCTGATTCCTGCCTTTTTGTCAGTGCCACTGTCTCCAACCCATACAACATAGCTGGTCTCACTATCCTCTTGTAGACCTTCCCTTTCACTCTGGTACTCGTCTGTCACAAATCACTCCTGACACTCTTCTCCACCCATTCCACCCTGCCTGTATTCTCTTCTTCACCTCTCTTCCACACTCACCATTACTCTAAACTGTTGATCCAAAGTGTTTAAACTCATCCACCTTCACCAACACTACTCCCTGCATCCTCACCATTCCTTTATCCTCCCTCTCATTCATGCACACATATTCTGTCTTAGTCTTGCTGACCTTTATTCCTCTCCTCTCTAGAGCATATCTCCACCTCTCCAGGGTCCCTTCAACCTGGTCCCTACTCTCACTACAGATCACAATGTCATCTGCAAACATCATAGTCCATGGGGCCTCCCGTCTGATCTCGTCTCTCAACCTGTCCATGACCATTGCAAATAAGAAAGGGCTCATAGCTGATCCTTGATGTAATCCCACCTCCACCTTAAACACATCTGTCACTCCCACTGCAGACTTTACCACTATCACACTACCCTCGTACATATCACGTACCACTCTTACATTCTTCCCTGCCCCTCCTGATTTCCTCATACAATACCAGAACTCCTCTCTAGGCACCCTATCATATGCTTTCTCCAAGTCCACAAAGACACAATGCAACTCCTTCTGATCTTCTCTATATTTCTCCATCAACCAACCAATCCCCCATAAAATAGCCAAAGCACCAAGCTTCTGTAATATTAAAAATGCTAACAATATCACCATAGAAACTAACACATCCTCAAATACCTTGGCATTTGGCTAGACCAGTCTCTTAACTTTCAACTACATATTCAAAGCACACACAAAAACAGTAGCACACTACTGTTCTTGGCAAACAAGCCATCAAATCTTCTGTCCAAGCCAGCCAAAGCTGCCATAGGCAAAGGCATACTGTTATCTCAGCTCAAATATGGGCTATTATTATAACACATCCTCATATGCAAATTATATTATAAATGCAGCCTAAGCATAATGGCTCCCAGTGCATTTGAAAGCCAGCCTCCTCATATGATCACTAATTCACAATGCCCTTTCTCCTGAGACATTGTCCACTGTCACTCATAAACATTTCACCAAAACCCCCACATAGACTCTCAGGGGTATCTCTAATCTCACCCCACCTTACTAACTCCAAATGTAAACCCTATTGTACTGACATGCATTCTCCATCCTTGCACCTAAACTATGGGAATGCATTCCTCTGTCAAACTGAGTTGCATTAAAGTATTCTGACTTCAGATAACAGCACAAGGAACACCTCTTCACCTAAGCAAAGTGCAGCTGCACTCACTCAGGTCACATTACATGAACTCTACAGCTCTCTCACATATCCCTTTATCCTTATTTTAGCCTTCCTTATCTCATTCTGTCATTCCCTTTACTTACTGCCACTCATTCATCCCATTTCACTCTTCAGTTTGCATCTCTCTCACACTTTTCCTTTCTGCTCCTGTTCCCTCTGCATGATTCTCATACCTTTTCCCTGTCTTCTTCTTATGGTACCCATTTTTACAACTATTCTCACTTGGCTTTTATAATGTTTTCATACCTCTCTAAATAATGATATGCTAATGTAACATAAGCCATCTCAGTCACTATGCCTACATCTTATCTATAATAGAGTTCTGCTAAGCATAATTCCATTTTTCTAACCATGTTTTGACATTAATAGCTTCCTGATCTAAATGTTGTAGCATATTCTTGCATCTGTGAATATATGTACATGTATTTGTTTTTTAGTATATCCTTTTTTATCTTTAACTATGCTTTGTTTATTTAGTATTTGATCATATTCTCCCGGGTTGTGCCAGCAAATCATCCATTGAGATCAGTGCACTACCCCAGTAAACATATATAAAGCAATCAATCACAAGTTGGATTTGTGAAAGGCAAGTTATTTACAGATCACTTGAGATTGATGCTGAACTTTATTAGCTGATATGGGAGAAAATAGAAAGGAAACAGGGAAAATGTTTATGAATATAAAGAAGGCTTTGGAATCTATGAACTGGCATTTTATATTGGAACGCTAAAACTGGTTTTGGGAGAAGGAAGTGCTGTATGGAGCACTATAGGTTTATACAAGAAGCAAAGCATGCAACTTAGGGTAAATGGGGATTTGTCAGACAACATAAGTTTAAGTAAATTAATTATCCAGAGATGGTTATTATCCTTGTGAATGTCTCAAGGAATAAAAAGGCTGATAGATAAATTGGCAACAAAAGGAAAAAGGAGCAGCACAAACTTATTTGCTGAGGATTTTATGTTTCTTTTGGAAGAAATACTGCAGATGTTATCCCAGGTGATAAAGACCTTTTAGGAGTTTGAAAAAGTATCAGGACTGGTATATTATCCCAGAAAAAGCACTGATGTTAGCAGTTGGTGGGCAAACAAAATCCAGAGGGACTGTGGTAGTTGGGTGGGAAAGTATTTGGAAGTTAAGGAATATCCAAATCTGGAGATAAGGAGGGAGAAGTGGAAAGAAGTAAGGGATACTATAAAAGTGTTGTTAGACAGATATACTAATAGGGTGAGTACTCTGACTTGGGGAGTAAAGGTGTTTAGAGTGATGGAAAAGTCATTATTGATTTTCCTGTTAAGTTGTTCACAGATTATCCAATTAAACTGATGGCAACTTGGCTTGTAGATATGCAGAAAGTGTGTGAGCTGGATTTAAGTAGGATATATAAGAAAAGAATGAAGGTATAGAAAGTTGTACAATGGTGGGATATGCCTGAGTTTAGATGATATGCAGATGCAATTAGAGTAGTGCAAAACTTGATTGCTATGGAAAAAGTAGATTAGATGCTGAAGCAAGGCTAGGTTAATGATAACAGATGAGAAAGCAACAGAAATGGGAAAGAGAAGTTACATTAAAAAGGGCATCACACTGAGAGGACCACAAGGAGCTAAGATTAAGATACGAATAGCGAGGGGCAGCAGTAAGCATTTATGAAACTACTGAGTGGCTGAAAAAAATAATTGAAATATATATAACAAATTGAATAAGAAGGCAATAGATGTTAGCGTATATAATTTGAGGAGAAATGGCATGGAGTAGATAGCAGAGGACTGGCGGGCAAATAGTGGAATGATATGGATGGTAGTTAGGGACAGAAAAGCAAAAGAAACATGTCATAATTAACAACAGTCAACACTATACTAGGGGGGCATGAATGGGGAGGCATGGAAAATAAAATGATAATGCAATTCTCTAAAGCTTTGGGAGAGCTGACTTTAATAAATTAAGGGAGAAAAAGATGAGAAAGTGGACAAAGGATGAGACATGGTGTGAAATGTGCAAAATGATGAAGAGTTTAAAGATATCCTGGGCAGTGACAGATCACCACATGAGACTAATGTATAGATTGTATAGCATTCTAAAGAGATTAAAAGACATGATGCAGTGGGTGAAACTAAAATGCTGAAAATGTAGCAGAAAAGGGGACAGATATAAGACAGCTGTGAAAAGAGTATATGGAAATGAAAGCAACAGAGAAAGCTATACAATAAATAGGACAATGAGGGATGGTTGTTATGCTTATGTGGAGTAGATGAAGGGTGGGGTGGAGGGTAGCATAGAAATAATACAAATGTTAATAATGGCAGCATGTTTGAGGAGATAAATAGCCGACACAGCTTGAATGCTCACAATACTTTCTAAGAAAATCAAGGTCCTAAATCATAAGGAAACTATGAGGATCCTCAATGCCTCAACAATATTCTCATTTTCATACAGGTTACTGAAGGATGATCTCTGCCTTGTGTACAGGGCATCAACATACCCTATCCTATCAGACCTACTACACATTCATAAGTTGGATGTGACCATAAACACCTGCTCAAGAAATGTCAGTCTCTGTAGCAACATAAATGGAACATGTTGGAGAGATAGATATGCATTACAGAGGATACCACCTCTTTGGAATTCTCTTCCTCTTCGGATAAAGTAAATCTCTTACAGCAATCAAATGTAATCTGGAGAAAAGGATTTGTAGCAACAAATTCATACACTTACTCCTCATGGACAGGGACAACACGAAAATGCTCTGCTCATCTCTTGGTTATTTGGACTTAAAATATAAGGGCTACAAATTTCATGGGAATGTATGGTTAGGCTTTTAAAGTGCTGAACATTTCAATAACCTGTTAAGTAGTTAGAACTTATGAACACTTTGAAAAAGGACAATATTAGCAAAATTTACTCAGAGCAAGTAGGGCAATGGATAATGCAAGGAGCAGGAAGGGAGGGTGTTAGGAATTAGGTAAAAAAAGGTTAAAAAATCAGATGGGATGAAATATCTAGAAGTTATCAGTGGAGAGTAGGTGGGTAAGTAAATAAAATAAGAGTATTGTAACAGGAGGGCAACTTATTATTATTATAAATAATATAAAATTGTATGTGTCAGTATATGATGTAATTAATATGCACATTTGGAAATGACTGTGGAATATAAAAGTCTGTTTGTTATCTGTATTGCTTCATGTGAATTTGATGGCTTTGTAGTAGAAATGAGACAAACTATGTGTTTGAAATTCTTGTATTTTCTTTGTTGATAATAAATAAGAGAAAACAAAACATTTAAACACTGTATTGAATATTGTGCATCAGTCTCACTATTAGAGATTAAAATGTACTATTAGCTGATAAGTAAGGATTGTGTTTCTTTTGATGTTTGAGAGTAGTGGAAAGAATTTCACATTTATAGCAGTACTGCTAGAGCATGGGGATCTAATCTGTTTTCCTGTAACAAATTGATGAAATGGGGTCTACAAGTAAAATCTAAATAATCTTTTGTTAAGCTATAAAAATCTAATAGAGAAAGGAGTGTTGTTTTAATCAAGAAGTCCATTATTATGTACACATACAATAGGAGCTCAATGTTTGTGTTGTGCGGAGCAGAAATCAATATTTCCAGATAATCGTTAGCCACATAGAATTCTGGAACATCAGTGTACATTTTGTATATACTGCACTATCACCCTAGTCCTGCTGTTTAAGCTCAAGTCAAAGATGTTGCAATAATTAAGCACAAAACACATCTGCGGTCTATCTTGTAATTCAGATGGAAAAGCCCACAGACAATAAGCATGATCACTATTTAATCCCCTAGGTTTTAAAGTGCTATAGTGTTACATTTTAATATCAGCCTAGAGTCTGGTTTATTCAAAATGGCTATTTTATCACCATCACAAAATAAATGCTCGGGAGCCAAAACATACAACTTAAAACAATTCACAACATCATTGTGATCTTCTTATGCATGTAATGTTAACACACTTTCAAATATTTTTTGTTTTAATATCTGACGTATGTTTTTACAACCTAACTTTTACTTTCATCTTGATTTGGCAAATACACCAAAGTGGTTGCAGATAAGTTTTGTTGATAGTTATAACAATGCTTAATGTTCAAAATTTTTACATTAAAGTGTACCTGGTTTCCTCTGAATAAAAAATGTAAACGTATTACAGACAAATATTCAAATATCCCCTATAAATATTAAAAGCTCATAACGGTTCTTCAAACTGTATTTTTTTTTTTAAGTTTAGTGTTTCATATTGTGAATATTTAGTTTGTTGTGGTAATGAAGTTTGCGATTTTCTTGTTATGCATTGGAGATGGCACACAGTTGTGATGCTAGTGGTAACACATTTTTCTTGTTCTCTTCTTGGTCTGTACATGTTGTATTTGTAAATACTGTTATAGTTCTTCCTTTATTTGTATGATTTATTGTAAAATCATTTTGCTTAAGTACTGACTGAAATTTAAAACTTCTGCAGTGGTGCAGTGGTAGCATTGCTCCCTCACAGCAAGAGGTTCTCCCATTCGATTCTCGGCTGGAGTGCAGGGAGTGCCTTCTGTGTGGAGTCTACATGTCCTCTCTGCAGTTGGGTGGGCATTCGAAAGACATGCGTAAATGGATGTGCCTTCGTTGAAGGTTGAACATTGAGCTGGCACCTCGGCTTTCGTGAAAATCTACTGCAAATCATTAGCCCGGAGTTCTGCTGTGGCAACCCCTAACTGGGAAAAGCCGAAAGACAACAACAACAACTGACTGAAATTTAAAAATTGTGTTCCACTTTTTATGAATTTGTGTTTTCTTTTACTCTTTCCTTTAAATAAGGATGTAACCCCATTTATGAACACTGTAATATCCCATGATTTGCAGTGAATCAATGAGAAAATGGGTTATGTACTCAGATCATCAGCTATATTACTATGTTCATGCAGTGATTTACTAAAGAACGTTATCAGATATTTATGAAAATGCTTCAGAAGAGACATTTTATGAGCATCACATTAACAATATGCAGTGTTGTTGCTATCTATATTATCAAGTATCAGAATTATTCATTCAGTTATATTATTTACTTGTAGCTATAGATCAATGCCAGAAAGGAGACTGAAGCATCATATGACAGTGTCTGCAGCAGTGGGGGTGTTTATTACCTATTTTTATTCCTTTTGTTTCATGTACACATGGTAACATCCACAAGGAGGGGCATAAAACTTGCATTACTGCTTAACTACACTTTACTTCTGCAAGGAGCTGGCATCAGCAGTATGCCCTTCCCACCCTCAGATATTACTGCATGGTTATTTTTCTGGTGTCCAATAGGAAAATAAAACTGAGTGAGTGTGCCCTGAACCAGCATAAGCATTTCTCTACTTCGCAGGACAGGCAGATCCACCCTCCATTCCTGTGTCATCTAAGGGATGTATCTAAGGATTTGTAGAGGGAATTTTTTTTTAGGGTGATGCTTTTGATATTGCTGGCCTCTGTCCATAAGGGACATGGGAGTCAGACTGGGGGTAAATTTATGATTTCCCATCCGATTGTCAAAGTTTCATTTGAAGAGGGTCAGGGATTAACTCTGTTTTACTTTGATGGGGAGCCTATTCCAGAGTGCAAGGACCATTTGTGACACATAGGTTCTGTTTCTGTTGCAGAATGCTCTGTTTATGTCACAAGTGATGTTCAGATGGGCCTATGTCAGATGATCGAGTTTTTGGAAACTTAAAATTAATGAGACCATATAATCGATTTTCTGAAAACTTGATCATTATAAACTCCCCCCCCCCCCCAAAAAAAAAATCTACCTTTTTATGTTTTTGCAGGGGGGCAAGCCCCCCTGCACACCACACTCCCAGAAAATTATATATACAAACTCTGACATTGCACTACACTACACTATGGAAAAGGATACATTTCCTAATCCTCACTAAACCGTGATTTCTGTTCAAAAGCTTGAGCTTTCAAAAACTCGATCACATGGTCTCAACCATATAGAGTTCGAGTTTCTGAAAACTTGATCAACTGATAGGGATACATTCAGATACCTGTATCTGGTGTTTCTGGTGCTGTTTGCTTTGCACATGTGCAACAGATCTATCAGGGCTGGGTCTGAAGAAGCCTAGCAAGCCAGGCAAAGATCCCTTCTCAGCAGTCTTTAGGAGACTGAATACAGAGACAGACCCTTTAAGCGATGAGTGTGAGAAACCCTTGTGGGCATTCCAGCTGTTGCATGTGTCTGGTTAGATACATGCCAAAGAGGGCATTGTATTCAATAATATGTCTGACAGAGTGATGCTATAACTCTCTTGGAACTGGATGCCATACCTTACTTATAAGGTAGGAGACAGAATGATTTTCTTACTATCTTAGCTGCATGTTGGTCAAAGGCCAGATTGCTGTCTACATATGTTTCTGGATCCCTTACTAGTGGTCTGACTCTAAGGGGCAGGTTGACAGTTTCCAAAAGGGCATTATACTGCATTTTCTGGCATTAGGTTTTATGCCATAGCTTTGGCACCAGTCATTTTTCAGTGTTTAACCCACTTGCAGGATGTTGATGTCTTGAGGGGAACTCTGTAATAGCACCCAGTTTACAGTCATCTGCTGACTTGGTGAGCCTGAGGCCTTGAATGTCAATCTTTACTTCCAAGAAGTAGATGCCAAACAGGAGGAGGCCCAGCATGAGCCCTGGCGATCTCCACTGGTGACTTTTCTCTTAGCGAAGGTGGTCTCACCAAACCTGACATTTTGGGTCCTGTCTCTGAGCCAGCAAGCAATCCATTGAATTATGGAAGGATTTACGCCTAACTCAGAGAAATGATCTCCTGTGTTCATGAATACCAGATCCAGTATATTTGATCTTCTGGTTAGGGCATTCACTATATGAGTGTGCCTAATGAATGTTTCTTTTTTAATCAATTTTCTTATTTTTCTCAAGAGACTTTTTTGTGTTTCCTCGCTTTATGAGATTTATTTGGTGATTCAAAACTTTCTTACCATCAGCTGGAATACTGTTTGGTTCCCTGTTTTGAACTTGCATTCATTATATGTCAGGCTGTTTGTGTTAATAAAGTCCAGGAAGCATTGTGCCTGTGAGTTTGAGGCAGTGTACATTTCCCACTCTATAGATGGGTAGTTAAATTCATCAATGAATATGGTATTTTTTGGATGGCAAGTGGATTTACAGTAGTAGGTTTATGTAAGAGTTGTGAGACTCTAGAGGCATAGATGGTGACCTGTAACTAACCGTGACATTTTAATTTTTTGGAAAGGGGACCAAGATAGACTGATGGAATTTAGGGATGTTCTGAGCAAAAGTACTAATTTTTTTTAAAGTTTACTTAGCGATGTAGACAAAATTGATTATTTGGATGCCACTATTTCTAAGGTAGTGGCAGAAGGGAACTATAAGTCTACTATTTTTCTCATAAAGTTATATATTCTAATTCCTTTCTCCATTTTGACAGCAACCACCCCTTGTTCCATAAGAGGAACACTGTAAAAGGCAAATGGTGCATCTTTTAAAAATGGTGACAGATGCTTAGGAATTTGTTGACTAGTTGGATTTTTTTAACAAAGATATTTGAAAATAGTGGTTATCCCTATGCACTGTTAACATAAGCCAAGGTGGAAATTATTAACAGCAAAAGGACTAAATATGCCCCTATTTTGAGGAATTCCAACTTTGGCATGCCCATCATTGTCATATCTAGTGCTAATCAAGCTCATGCTAACTTTAATTCAAATGATCACAACATGAAACACATAATGGTAGTCCATACAATGTTGGGGTTTACAAAATTTCGGCAATGTTGAGAGCGAGTTGAAATTTAATTTTCTCCCAATAGTTGAAACAGAATCTGGGGAAGGTTTCTCCAGTTACATACAGAAGGCATAGAAACATTAAAGATATTCTCAAGGGTACTTCCAGTTGGTTGGAATATAATGGAGTGTCCAGTATGAACAAATGTGATGTGTAAATATTGTAAATTAACCAACCATGGCAAATATGTTTGTGTGGAATGTTTTGAGAGAACTATAGGATGCCCTGGCAGAGCTAACTGCAATACCAGATATGTAGTTCACATAGCAAAGTGCACATCTTGTACAGCCTTCTGTTTGTGGAAAACCACAAGAAGGCATAGGGATAGGATAGATAAACATCTATACGATATTTGCAAGTGTGACACGAAAAATGCTCTGAGTAGACATAAATGGAAATGTATTAATTTTAGGAAATTTACTTTTTTGTGATAGGGTGAAGTACAATGATCAGGGGGGTGAGATGAATAACAAGCTTGAATTAAAATAATTTAATTGACAGGTTAAACACATATGGATAACCAGGGTTAAATTACTTATATGTGTGTTTTAAATATTGTGAAATGCTTGGTGTGGCTTTTGGTGTGTGTTTTAGTAATTACTGAGGAGTAATGTTGCTATTAGGTGGCTTTGGATGTCTGAGATTTGGGAAGATTTCTTTTAAGTGCATCAGTATAAGGCAACCTATGTCTGGTGAGAAGTGTGTGTGAGGGATGTAGTGTGGGTATTCTTTGCAACAAAGTTTGTATCCAAGATTTTTGCTTCAAAGGAAGATGCATATTTACATCTCTTGCATACCACTTTTTTTTTTCTTTAATGACTAATTGATTGTCTAAAAACATTAGATGATTGCAATATTACTTCAGGATGCCTAAATCGACTAAACTGGCTCTAGAGACATTTGGAAATTGCATATCCATTTTGTCTGGTCCTGTAATACAATGGGTTGTTTAGGATTAAGATTTGAGTTTTAACAGTAGTTTTCTAGGGTAGTTTCTGGGTTAAGGGCAAGATGTTATATATTGTTAGGATATGGTAATGCTATTCGATATGCAAAGTCGTTTCTGGGGTTAAGGGCAAAATGTTACATAATGCTAGGTTATGGTAGTGCTATTCTGTGCACAAGCTAGCACCCATAAGTTTATTTCTGCAGAATGCCACATTGTTTTCAGGTTTCAGACCTAATCAGAACTTTAAAAAGAAAATTTACTGTATAGGTATGTGCTCTCATACAGGGCAACACTAACCACTGTGTAAACTTGCCTGATTTGTGTCAGAGAGAAAAGTTGGAAAACTGACTCCTGTGCCCTCTAACCAATAAATAGCCACACTTTGATCTTCCTGGCGTGCTTCCCAACTCAGAGAGACACAATATTGATGATTATGTAATTTTTAATGTAAAAGTACAGCAAAAATAGCTGTCAGGTGCCGATTATAGAGCAATCAACTACCAATCAATTAAATCCTGGCTAATTCAACCATCTGCAAAGTGCTTTGGAGAAACACAGAACTAGAAAAGTCAACAAACAGAGAAAGGACAAGTTTTACAACAAAATTAAATACATTCATTAAAAAATTATCAAAGTAATAGTGAACACTGCATAAAGCAAGTAGAAGTGCCATGAATAAATAAAATATTCGTATCTTATATTGCTCTGGATGCAATTGAAACACTTGAAATGTATTGCAGATTCCTCTGTAAGTGAACAAAGAGCCTTGCAAACTTGCCTAATTTATACTAGAGGGGAAAAAAAAAACTTGAAAACTGACCCACATGCCCTGTAGCAAATAACTACACTTCGAGCTTCCTGGAGTTTTTCCTCAGCTCCGACCAAGTAAACACATTCTTCTCCAAGATGGATGATCCTGGCATTTCTTAAGGTAAAAGCACAGCAAAAGTAGCTTTCAAGTGCTGATTAAACAACAAGCAACTACAAGACAACTAAGTTCCTGGGTAATTCACCCTTCTACAGGGTATTTTTGACGCACAGAGAACTAGAAAAGTCATCATACAAAGAAATTACTATTTTTCCACAAAATTAAATAGATGCTTTAAAAATGCTCAGTAGTGATCTCTGTATAAAGCAAGCAAGTTCAGTAAATTAAGAAAATATTCTTATCTGAGCTTGGATGGCGCTGAATGCAGTTGAAACACTTGAAAAGCATTGCAGAGTTCTCTGTAAGAGAAAATTCAGTTGATAAAATCTTGGTAGAAAGAGAGAATAATACTTTTTATGGTACAAAAATTTCTCAGCGAGAGTCAGATGTTTCACAGCACTTGCATACCTCTTAATTACAGCTAATCTTTAAGGATGTCCCTAAATCTGGCTCAAAATTGTGTTCTGTTGTTCCTACAATTTGATTTTTTTCATAGGTTCTAAGCTAATAATGCCAGTGGATAAATTATATGTCTCTAATTGTGTGCCCTGTCCTCATTATATTTGCTTTATCACTAGTTCTGGGGGTAAAATGTTGAGAGCTATGGGAACATGTAGCATTGGTTAATATGTTAGCAATGGAATGCAATAGATGATTAACAGCACAGACTTTGTAGTGATATTCTTACTCAAGGGTAACAACACCATGGTGTACATTCAGCCACTTATATAGAATGCATCTTGTTTTATATAGAAAAAACATCTAGTGCAATTAAAGTCAGAATTCAAGTGGAATGATGGATACACACACACACACACACACACATATATATATATATATATATATATATATAAATATATATATATATATATATATATATATATATATATATATATATATATATATATATATATATATATATATATATATATATATATATATATATATATATACAACAGAAACTCTAGCAGTACCATACACAAGAAAACTGATGGGACATTAGTAAATTTTAGGCATTTTGTTTTCCCAAAATGGAATACTTTACCATGAAGTATATAATAACATTCCAGCAGAAAATTGTATAGAAAGAAGAATAATTATATTTTTAGAACCAACTCTTTTATGACTGTTAGTTTTATAAACATATGTACAATACTTAAAATGCAATATTTTCAGTATTTTTATTTTCATTATACACATTTCTAGTTCTGCAGATGTTAATTAGACCATTCTTTTACTCTCAAAGTTGCTATTGCTATCATTACCCTAATATAATCATGTACTTCTAGCAGAATTATTTTTCCAGTCACCTACAATCATTATAGACAGAAGACAGAAGTCATATAGCAGTTGTACATAATTTCTTAGTTTTTGCTACAGGTTTTCTGGACAAGGGTGAAAGTTGAATGTAGCATCAAAAATCAGATCCCGTTAAACATCTCGACTGCAACATCTATAATTATTTATACATTACCTCACATTTAACACCCATTTACATTATTTCAGAACTGTTTTATAATACTACATTTTAATCTCTATCCCCCAAACCCAACATCAAGAAACAGACATCCTTTCTCATTCTATTGCTCATGCCACTGATATGCTGAAACTCTACCACTATCACTTCTACCCACAAAATTCTAGCCATTCATCACCTAACTGCGTATTTACCTTCCTTATTCAATAATATATGGTATAAACCAGTGTATGATGTATTATATTCTTTCTTCACTAAACCATTTACAGCTCAGTCCAAATGGCCATACCAAAAGTAATACTCCAGCTCTCATTTTTTCACTTCATAATTTTTCATGAACTTGGACATCATGCATTTTACATTTGTTATTAGTCTATCTCATACCCTTCCTTTTTCCAAAAACATCACATATTCTACCCATCAGAATAACAAGCAAGAGAACAGCAACTTTTAATATCTTTCTGTGATTATATGTATTTCTAAATATAATACACCTCAATAATGTTTTCTTGTGATATCACAATTAAGTGTGACTCATGCAGGCATTTCTCATAGGTTCATAGGTATTTATAGGTGTGTACTAGTCTAAGAATCACTAGGGCCTTTATAAGCCTAACCTTGTAACCCAAATATGGCCTATAAGCTATATGTTTTAGATATTTATGTAGGAGGTGATTTTTGAATATAACATAATTTACTGACTGACTTTATCCATTAGAGATACAGGTGCCAGACCAGGAGTTAATTTTTGACTTTACATCCAATGATTTGAGTTACCACTAAATAAGGTTAGGGAGGGACTTTGTTTCACAAGAATGGGGAGCATATTCCAGAGGATGGAAATTCTCCAAGATACATATCTGTTTCTCCAATATGTCCTATTTAAGTTGCAAGAAAAATTTTGGTCTCCAGCTCTAGTAATTCTGATGCTGTTTGTTTTGCAGATGTGCAAAGGGTTCATCAGAGCGGGGTCCTGGCAGGCCTTGTATGCCAGGCATTGATTGTCTCTCAGTAGTCTGTAGAAGAACAAATATAGAGATAGGGTTTGAGGTGATCTACAAATGACATTGTGTTTATACCCTCCATTCTTTTTGCGAGGAACTTTGTGGACATTCCAGTTGCTGCATGTGTCTGGACACGTACATACTAAAGGAGGCATTACACTCAATGATGGGTCTGATGAGGGACAAGCACATTGGTGCAATGACCTCTCTGGTGTAGATGCCATGCCCTTACTTATAATTTGTGCAGCAAGGATTTCCTTGCAACCTTGGACACTCATTGGATCAAAGACCAGGTTATTGTCTATATGTGTTCCCAGATTCCTGACTAGTGGGTCAACCTTTAAGGGTGTTTTATCGATGATGTAGTTTCCTGGGATGGCCACCTTCCCAAAAAAGTGCTATAATGTATTTCTTGGCTTTGCATTTTAAGTTGTCTCTTTGGTGCCAGTCATTGTCTATGTTAGACTTTCTAGGAAGATGCTTGCATCATGGGGGATTCTATGACTACCACCAGTTTGCAATTATCTGCAAGTTTGGTCAGCCAGAGGCCTTTGATATTGGCCTTGACTTCTAAGAAGTAGGTGCCAAAGAGGAGTGGACACAGAATGTAGTTCTGATGGAATCCAGAGGGGACCTGCCTCTTGTGAAGGTGGTTTTACCAGTACTAACTTCCTGGGTTCTATCTATCAGCCATTTGGCTCTCCACCACATTATATAGAAGTTTATGCCTAGCTTGTAAGTCTGTTAACAATCCCTGAATGGGGTATTGTATCCAACGCTTTAGTCAGGTCAAGGTAAGCAGTATGGACTGCTTCTCCCTCATCCATTGCCTTGATTACCTACTCAAAGAAGTCCACCAGCTTCAGTAGGTATGATCTTCTTTTGGAAATGCCAAATTGGGATGGATCCAGTGTCTGACATTCAGATATATATTTGCTGATCATTTCCATGATGATTCTTTCCATAGCTTTGCATATAAGACTAGTCAGACTAACAATCCTTTTGTTTCTGGTATCCAATGGTACACCCTTACAAAGATGGATGACTATTACAGTCCACCATTCTCATGGCACAAAGCCTGTTTTAAGGCTATAGTTACATATTAACTGCAGTGACCATGATAGGTCAAATTTTAAATGATTCAGGAGGCATCCTGTGATATTATTGGTGTATACTGATGCTGTGTTCTTGGCCTTATCAAGCACAGCCAGCACATCCTCTATATTTATAGTTGGATGGGTCATGTTTGAAGGTATTTCTTGTGGGATTGAGATTTCTGACATAGAAGAAGAAGACCTTGAAATGGATTAGTTGGACTTAATTAGCCCTCTTTGATGCCTGTTTAATTTAATGAGATAGTTCTTATATTTATGAGAGTACACTTTCTGATTTTAGCCTTGATTTTTTTGTCCCTTTTGTTGTGTAACTTGTTTAATTTGTGATGCCACTAGGGTGCTTTGTTTTTGGAGTTATTTTGGTCTTACTTCTGGAAGCTACAGCAGCCTCTATGCAGCCACTGACATGGTTATACTGTGTTTCTGTGAAGAATTCTCCATAGGCTGCTGTCTTCTCTGGGTTTGGAGAGGCATTTAATTTTGACATACTATCAATTAATAAAAGGTAGTTTGAATAGTCACTAACTGTTACTGGGTTTACTGGGGTTACTGAGTTGATTCTGATTTTGAAACAGGCAGTTTTATGGTCAGATTCAGCAGAAAGGAAATGCTGTTGGGGGTACAGTGCAGCCTTCTTTCATATTTGTGAGTATGAGATCAAGTATTTTGGAATCTCTGGTTGGTGTATCCACTAAATGGTCAATTGTGTTTGTATATGTGAAGTCCATGAGTCTCTGTGCCTGCAGATGTGAGGTCATGCAGGATTCCCAGTCTCTAGAAGGGTAATTAAAGTCCCCCATGGGCAAGGTGTTAGGTTGGATGGTCATTGCCTCCAGTAGATCTAAGTATGCATTCTGAGCTTTGAGAGTCATAGAGGTGACATATAGATTGCTAAGATATTGTACGGGATTTTGTCTATACTGACACACATTTGGAGAAACTCCAGCATATCAACCTGTTTAACCAACCTGGAGACACACTTGTGATTGATGCATATTGAGGCACTTCCATCTTTAGTCCCTGTCTGTACATTGACTGGTGTAAAAGTGTGAAAGGCAATGAAACATTGCACTACTGGGGTACTATCTGCAGCTGTAAACCATGTCTGGGTAAATGCATAGATGCCTATACTCTCCAGAATGAGGTTGCTTGGAGAGAGTGCAGTTTTTTGTTTAGGCTCCTGGCAGTAATACCTTATGTTTCAATTGATTTGCTGTTGCTATGTCGGTTGGTTGTCAATTTGGCATTGCTTAAGAAAGGCTGTATGGGGAGGATAAAGTTTTAGACAATATTCGAAAGTCTAGAAGGGACAGGTACAGGCCATCCTTGGAAAAGCAACATTTGTCTATTAGCCATATCTTCCTATGCTAACAAATATTGAATCCCCTTATAATGACACCAGAAACTCAGCAAATTGTTAAAGTCAATCATCTTTTGTTCATACTGTGGTATCATTCTTGGTGAAAGTAATATGCTGCTCAATGCTATTCTCATACCAGCTTGAGACATATAGACAGGGAAATCTATAATGGCTTTCTTCATATAGTCCAAGGAGGTGAGTATCAGGCCATTTATGCTTACATGAGCTATGATGGAATCATGCTGGCACCTGTGGTGAAGTGACTCGATTACATGTGTATTGCAGTGAATCCAGGCACCAGAGTGAGAACCAGCCTTATTTTCTTCTTATTTAGCCTGGTTAGAGGGGCATCAGTATGACTTACAATGGAGCCCATTTGTTTGCCTTATGGGCTTTGTATTTGGGGCTGCACTGTGTGGGGCTGTATACACTGTATTAGGTGTTGATTTTGTTGAGTGCTTTTGCGTTTGTTGAGGATAATCTTTACTGATGGGTGGTCTAGGAGGTCTTTATTGTTTAGGAAGATTGCATTTAAGTGCTTCAGCATACACTAGTCTATGTGTATGTTGTGCTGCATTTGTGGTGGGTGTTGTGTGTGGTTTTGACAACCTGATGTGTGCTTGTATGAGACAGTTTAGCCTTAAGTGACATTGTGTATGTACAACTCTCAAGTATTCTGTCTGAGTTTAAGGATTAAGTGGTCGTCAGTAAAGATTAGGCAATTGCTACATTGCCTCAAGATCACCATATCCACCAGGCTGACTGCAAAAAAGTTAGGAAGTTGCATATCCATGTTGTCTGGACCTCTTAACTAGTGTACAATAAGGATATGGCATATGGGAGTTAAAAGAAAGATATTAATGGGGCTTTTTGGGGGGTGTTGAGGCAGACTAGACCATCAAATACTAAATTTGATAAATTTAATGGCATTGCCACTCAAATGCAAAATAGCTGCTATAAGAAAGGAATTTGCTCTGTACTTACTGCTTTACAGAGTACTGCTTTATGGTCTTCTCTGTAGGGAAAATTTGCTTCTAGATTTTTGCATCTATACAGGGCACTGGCATGCTTAACAGCCCCTTGCAAACGCACCAAATTATACTAGCACTGAAAATAGAGAAAACTGACTACTAAGCCCTCTGGCAAAGTGACTGCATATATGTGTTCCCCAAGTCGGATAGGCCAGATAAACACCTATTGACCCAAGATAAATAATCCCAGTCCTCCTAATGAAAAACATAATAAAAGAGTATCCCAAGTGCAATATCACAAACTTAAGCAAACATAAAGAAAGGTACAATAAGAGGCAATACGTAATTCAAGTTATCAACAGCAGTGTACTTTATACAGCTTATAAAAGTGTGAATATTGAATATAAGTACTTTCCTTTGTGGAAATGAGCCAAAAGCTGTTCAATTGTGCCAAATTTATACAGGCACTAAAAACAATGTAAGCTGACTAATATACCTCTGGCCAGTAAACCAACTATACTCGGGGTGTAGTTAGTTTACTATGTACTTAGTGTGTTTGTCAACTTTTAGAGCCCAGGCTACCACATACTGCAATAGATGAAAAATCCTCAGAACTCTTGATGTAAAACAAAAACAAAAACAAAACAAAAAAAAAAAAAACAAACAAAAATGAGCTTGCTGCAGTGTAAAAATACATGACTTTGTCTCCTCCAAAGCTAGCTATGAAAACAAAATCACCACTGATTCTAATGACAACCACAAAGCATTCTATAGCTAGGTCAAGAATCTCAATGGCAACACCCAGATCTGCTCTGAGTTACAGCACAATGGCACGAAAATTACAAAACCAACTGATATTGCCAACATCCTGGCAGATAGGTTCAGTGCTAACTTTACTCCCCTCTCACCCCCTAAAGGGCCCATATCTATACAGGAAGAATGCAGAGTCCCTGTAATCACAACTAAGCAGGTAAAAGCTGCACTCTCTAAAGCCAAAAACACAGCATCCTTGGGACCGGACAACATGCCAGGCTGCATTTTACATGAACTTCAGAACGAACTGGCTCCACACCTAAGCATCATGTTCAATCATAGCTTCATGTCAGGCTTTGTGCCCACTAAATGGTGCACAGCAACAGTTATCCCACTCCACAAAGAAGGAGCCACAACTAATCCCAGGAACTATTTCCCTATTAGCCTGACGAGCCTGGTTTGCAAGGCCATGGAATGTATCATCATGGAACTCATAAACAAAGACATTGGTAACCTCCAAACTCTGGATCCCACCCGGTTCTGGATTGTGAAAGGCAGATCATGCCTCCTGAACCTGATCGACTTCTTTGAAGCAGTCACCAAAGCCACAGATGAGGGTAAGGTGGTTCACACAGCCTAACTTGACCTCGCCAAGGCTTTCAACACCATAGCCCATTCTGGAATTATAGCTAAACTTACTAAACTAGGTATAAATCCCTACATCACAAGATGGGTTGCCAACTGGCTCACTGACAGGACCCACACTGTAAAAGTTGCAGACTCCAAGTCTGACTTCAAACCAGTGACAAGTAGAGTACCACAGGGTTCAGTCCTGGGACCTCTCCTGTTTGGTATCTACTTCTCTGCAGTACAGGCTAACACATAAGGCCTTTGGCTAATGAAGTTCTTAGATGACTGCAAACTAAGAGCCATAGTTGAGTCCCCAAATGATGCGGACATCCTACAGAAGGGCATCACTGAGCCAGATGCCTCATGTCAAAGCCATGGCCTCAAGCTCAATGCCAAAAAGTGCATTGTCATCCCCTTTGGAAAAAAACTCTGTACCCATGAACTACCACATAGGCGGCAGCCTACTTAACACCAAATGTGTGATAAGAGACCTTGGGACCCAGGTGGACAGTAGTCTCTCCTTTGATAATCACATCATCACAGTAGTCAGGAAATCCTTCTACCTGGCACACCTCATCACAAAAGGGTTCTCATCCAGGAAAAAAGAGGTCATTGTTCCCCTCTACTCGACACTCATTAGACCCATTATAAAGTACAACTCCCCTTTTGGAATGTACCTCACAAGACATCTGCGGCAGTTGGAAAGGCCACAGAAGTACCTCACAAAGAGGATTACTGGCCTCAAACAGATGTGGTACACTGACCGTCTCAAAAAACTCCAGCTTTACTCCATATCATGTCACCTTCTATGAGGTGATCTCTGCCTAACATATAAAGCTATGTCAAACCCAGAGCTGTTGGACATGCTACACCTAAAGAAATCCCAGTCCCTCTGAGCTACAGGCTCTAGCGACCTAAACCTTGTCACCACAATAAACAGGACATACTGGATGTATAGATTCCTGTCCCAGAGACTTCCCATACTCTGGAATAAGCTACCCATCTATGTCAAGCAAAGGTCCTCATTAGCACTCTTCAAGAAAAACTTGATGAGTGGATGGGCAATAGGAAATACACCCAGGGGATCATTTATGTGGCTCTGCTCAATAGGGGCACAGGAAAATAACTTTCTTGGGTGGCGTAAACCAGGGAACTTTGTTGGCTAGGCTTACTTAGACCCTTGGGACAATAGTCTAGTACCTACCTATGAACCTATGAATAACTGGCTAGATAATTAATTCAGAAGTAAACTGGCAGAATGGGCAATGAGAAGAAATGCACTTTTTTTCAAAATAAGCACAAGAAAAAGCAAATAAGTAATCAAATATATAAACAGCAATGTAGAAAGGGAGAAGTATTCAAAGTTCAAATTAGAGTAAGGTCTGGCATGTTAAAAATCACCAAGATTAAAAAGCAGTGCAAAGAATAGGAAAAATCACCAGCACGGAGTCATACAGTGCTTGTAGATTTTGTAGGCCTTGACTCTCATCATAGAAGATAAGGCCAATGATATACTCTGTGTATTTCAGTATAACTCAATAAACAAACTAACCAGTGAAACAACACATAAAATGAGAAGTCTAGGTAATTTGTCTTTCAGCCATCTGAACAAAAACACCAGGCTAAGCAGAATTCACAAAGCAGAAGACAAAATGGGACAAGTAAAGCAGAAAGAAGCAATAACACATCAGAGACAAGAGGTAAGATTATTTTCCTTGCTTGTTTCAAATCACTAGCAGGGTGTCAAACAGTGTTTGTAGTTTTTGTAGGCCTTGAGTCTTATCAGAAAAAGTAAATTATTGTCCATCTCTTTCTCAATTTAATAAACTTCTTTTTCATTCATACGTCACATATTTTTCATTGATTTTTCAATATGAATAATGTCTCTCTTTGATTAAAAGATCACCTTGACCACCTACCAGAGCAACCAACAGGTAATGAGGAAAACCTAGACTTTTTTGTAATTATGCATATTTTCCGACACATCCATTGCCCTTAGTTTTTTAATCATCAAAGCAGAACTGACACACCTAGCATCCTTTCTGCAGACACATCAGCCAATTACTTTACATAATCAGTCTCCACACACAGTGGCTTATCCAACAGGCCTGAACATTTCAAATCACATTTACTGAGCAATAAAATAATAAAGGGAAATTATCTTCCTCTTATTGGGATCTTGCTGCTCAACTAAGCTTACTTTATCTCTTATGTGCCCCATAATACTTGATTAATAGCCATCCACCAATTGGCCTCCTAATTTTTATATATTTTTCTGTATCTTCAGCCATCGTCATAAAGGTTTATCACACTGTGGGCAATTCACAAAATTGAAAATTCAAGTTTCACACCAAAACTTCTGTTATTGCTTCATCAACCTCTATACTTTAGATTTATCTCTCTACATTATTCAGTTAAATTTAATTTTATTGCTGCTTTCACTGTTTATGAAGCATTTTTGTTATTTCACTGTTTGTTAAGTATTTACTTGTATTTTTCACTGTTTGAAAGCTATCTGTTCTTCTGGTTCTGTTTTCCTACCAAGCAGTGTTTAAATAACTAATCTGTTAACTGTTTAAAACATTTAGAGCATCTTTGCTAATTTTCTGCTATTTTAGACATTTTTAGTGTCTCACTGCTAATTTTCTTCTGTTTTAAACATGTTTAGTGTCTCACTGCTATTTTTTTTTTTTTGCTGTGTTAAACATTCTTTAGTATTTCACTCTGAAACTTGGGTAGCTAATAGTTGTAGCATAGCACAGATACAGGCTTGCTGCTTCTGAGTCTATTTGTAGTGGTTTGTTTGTTCTGAGCATGTTTTCCAGGCTGTTTTGTTTTGGAAGGGGCCTATCTGCACTTTGTGAGAGAACTGTGCTGATTGGGACCTGTCTGGTAAAGGGAGGCCAGCCTAGGGCTTGGAATAAGCATCCTCATTTGTCCTTTTGAATTTTTTTAAAGTTTTGTTCAAGTTTTCAGCTTCTGGCATTTTAGGCCCTGCATTTGAGCAGGTTTTTGCTTTTATGCAAGTCACACAGCACTCTGCACTGCTGCAAAATTGTGCGCCTAACCCAGACAGTTAAATTCAAGAAATTGTCCCTAAAACCCAGGCAAAAATATCCACCCACTGAGCTCCTCTGTGATTGATTCTGATAAGCCACCTCTAGTGACAACAGTCTTCAACCTAGCATTATGGACAACTATATTACCCAGGTTTCTCCTGCCAACCTTGTTGACTTAAGTCTCTTGAGGCAGTTTAGCAATTGCCTGATGTACACAGACAACACTTTACTAATAACACACTCTAGGAGAGTGCAAGAGAAGTATCAACACCAAGAATCTAGAATTCATTATCTCTCTCACTCAAAACAGTAACACAGAGAAGGTTGACAACTCACCCATCACTATACAAGCACATAGTACCACTACTCATAGACATATCACTATTCATACACATACGTGGAGGCTCTCTTGAAAAAAATTACCAAAATACCAGAGACCTACAAAACACAAGACTGTTACAACTAACACAGTCCCCACAGCACCCATGGCACACAACAATGCCAGTATCTCATCCACCAAGCCTGTGAGGTGTAACACTCAAATACCAAATGTTCTTGTCATTGGAGACTCAGTATTGAGACAAACAGATGTCCCACTCACCAGGTTGGACAAAGAGAAAGTCACGTTCAGCTGCATGTCCGGTGCCAGAATTTGCCAGACCACAGATGCATTCAGGTCTTTCAGCAACAAGTACCATTATGACTGTGTACATCACTGGACTATATGAAGAGAGACATGGTTGAGCTCTCTGAATATGTATTTCAGGCAGGTATGTCCCTAGCCTTGAGCAGAATATTACTCTCACCTAGAATGACGCTACAGTATAAATAAAAAAAGATTGATTTCAATAATTGGCTCAGTTTTCGGTGTCATTCAAAGGGGATCCAATTGCTGTCAGCCTGGAAAGCCATGGTCAACAAAGCTCGCTGTTTTGCCTGAGACGGTTTGCACCTGGCACTACTTGGATTTTGGCTGCTGGCAAAGGCTCTTACTTCACCCCAGTGCCCTTTTTAGGCAAGGTCTCAAAAGCAACATTTCTGACATGAAATTAACTACTCCAAGCAAAATAAGGGTCATTCTGCTAAATCCTAGGAGCTTAAACCAAAAACTGCACTCCCTGGAAGCACTTCTATCACTAGAAGATGTAGGTGTCTGTACGGCAACAGAAACCTGGTTCAAGGCCTCAGAGAGTACCCTAGCCTTGCAAGACTACAATGCTTTCTACACCTTTAGACCACAAAATGAATGAGTGAAAACCAAAGGAGGCAGTGTTTCAATCTATATTAGAGATAAATTCAACTCCTATCTAGTTAGACTGGACAGCTCCATGGAGTTACTCCAGGTCCAAGTTATGGTGGGCAAGACACCCATTCAAGTCAAAGCCAGTTATAGAACCCCCTCCATGGCTCACAATTCCCGTGAAGCCTACTTGACTAAACTGGAGACAAGCCACATTTTACCAAACACACTAGTTATGGGGGATTTCAATTATCCCACCAGCAACTGGGAAACCTACACTAGCCATAACTTGAGAGTGTAAAAGTTCCTTGACTTTGTTAATTCAAATGCCCTGGAATAAATTGTGCATACTCTGACAAGAGTAGCAGACCTTCTAGATCTGGTCCTCACCACCATGTGAAACAGATCCACTGCCACAACTGTTGGACCCTCATTAATTAAAACTTACCACAAATCAGTCATCTTTGAGCTGGCACTAACACCAACACTCACAAAGGGTGAAATCAGACTAAACAGCTTCACCAAGGCAAACTCTACCCTCCTAGGTGAAGGTGTAAATGCATTCCAAGCCCCACCACATGTTGGAAGTGGTAATTATGCCACTGCTTACACTAAAGCCCTGTACAATCAATTGAATAAGTCCATAAACTCTGCTGCACCAGAAAGAATCAAAGCCAGAGCCTCAAGTAAAAACAAGCTGCCATGGTGGGCATCCACCATCAACAAACTTTACAACAAATGCAAACCGTTGCTGTCCAAAAAAACAAAGGCAAGGCCCCATCAATGGAAAAACACCCTCCTCAACCTCAACAGACAAATAAGACAACTTGTCAAATCCTCCAAGGGCTCCTTTGAGAGAAATTTAGAAAGTACAGCCAAGGAATACCATAAGGCCTTTTACAGCTATGTATGTAACCTAAAGGGTAGGATCTAAGCATGTGCAGAAGTTGTGACCAACGGCATATCACACACTGACCCCACAGAGATAGCAAACCTGCCGGCAGTTTGGTAAAAATTTCATTCCCTTATCCTCTCCTAACTTACAACAACCCTCCCCCAAAACTGCCCCCACCCTACATATCTGAATAGCAGGTCCTCAAAGCCTTGTCCAAGGAAAAAAACACAGCCTCTCTGGAATCAGACAATATCCCAGGCTGTCTTCTTAACAGGCTAAAACATTAACTAGCATCACCACTTAGTACCCTTTTCAATCATAGCCTAACCAAAGGCTTTGTTCCTGTGGAATGGAGAACAGAACAGTTGTTCTCCTCAACAACGGTGGCCTAGCAACAGACCCGGAGAAGTAAAGACCCAAAAGCCTGACCAGCCTCATCGGTAAGGCCATGGAACATATAATTATGGATCTCATAAATAAAGACATAGATGACCTCCAAACCCTGGATCCTACCCAATTTGGCATCAACAAGGGTAGATCCTGCATGTTACATCTGGTGGATTTCTTTGAAAATGTGACCAAGGCTATTGACAGGGGCAAATCTGTACACACAACATACCTTGACTTGGCAAAGGCCTTTGGCACAATCCCACATTCAGGCATTACCAATAAACTTAGCAAACGGAATGTAAACCCTTTCATTGTAAGATGCGTTGCCAACTGACTCATAAACCAGATGCACACTATAAAAGTCGGTGACCCCACATCAACCAGCATATCTCTTACCAGTGAGGTACCACAGAGGTCAGTGCTGCCCCCCCTGCTATTTGGTATATACTTCTTAGAAGTTCAGGTCAAAACTAAGGGGTTGTGTCTGACCAAAATTGCAGACGACTGCAAACTAGGTGCAATCATTGAATCCCCAGATTATGTCAGTATACTCCAGGAGGGTCTCATGTAGACCAAAGATTGGTGCATTAGTCACGATTTCAGTCTGAATGCAAAGAAATGCATCATTATTCCTTTCAGCACAAACAATGTCCCTTTTACACTAGTAAGTTAACAACAATAACCTAAGTACCCACAAAGTGGTAAGAGACCTGGGATCACAATTTGAATGCAACCTTAACTTCAACCACCATGTGTCTGCTGTGTTAAGGAAGGCTTTCTGTGTAGCACACTTGATTAATAAAGGTATCACCATGAGAGCAAAAGAGGCTATAACCTCTCTATACTCGGCATTAGTCTGGCACATAATTGACTATAATGCCCGTTCAACATGTATCATGCTAAGCACCTGCACAATTGGAGAGACATCAGAGGGTTCCAACAAAGAAGATCAAGAGGCTCCAGCATGTGCCTTACACAGACTGACTAAAGTCCTTGTCACTATACTTCATATCATATCAAATTCTTAGGGAGACTTATGCCTGGCCTACAGTGCAATTCAAGACCCAAACTTAATGAACTTACTACATACCCATAAATCAAACGGGACTAAGGCTACCCATTTCAGAGACCTAAATATGGCCTGTGACTAAAATAGGACATGCTAGAGGGACAGATTTATCTCCCAGTGATTGCCACATCTTTGGAACTGGCTACCAATCCATGTGAAACAGAGCACCTCTATGACACTGCTAAAGAGGAACCTGGATGAGTGGATGGGGCATCTTAAGTTCTTACTGGGGATTGGGCCCACAACTCTCTTGGACATGGGCAGCCATGACTAAATGCAATTTTAAGCATTGACCAGCATTTCCATGGTATTATATTGGGATGAAATGGCTAGGCTTAAAATTACCTCAGGATCAATAGACTAGTAAATTCCTATGATCCTAGAATTTATGTCAACACTCCACAGAAGCTGTTGCGTTTAGCTACATCCAATAGTCAAAAAACTGTCAGCAAAATTGTGATTTTCTTTACTATGCATTTAGTCTATGTTCTGATAGCTCAGGGTGTTTACACATATTTTAACAAGGATAACTAGCCTATTGCAGATGATGGCAATAACTGATCAGATTTTGCCATAGGACAAGAACAGCCATTCACAGTCATTCTGCATTGGTGCACAGTGTCAAATCCCACACAAATGTTGAACAAAAATAAGTGAAGGCTTTCTTATGTGGAATTTCTAGCCATATGTGTCGTGCATGATTCATTCTATTGTGTGACCAGCTAAAACCATGCAAAAAAGGGCTTGATAGGAAAGTGGTGAAATGTGGTGGTAACCAGAGGAGAGGACCAGGAGAAAGAACAGAGGAATCTGCATGACTGTAGTGGCAGAGAACCATAGCTATCCATGTCTTCACAACAGAAATGTAGAAATGTAGTCAGAATTTGCTGAATTTGGACTATCACCACACCAGTGACAGGCGACAACAAAAGAATATGTTGTACAACTAATTGTACCAAATCAAGTGTGTCAAGAAGACACACAGGTGAAGTGGACAATTATGTAAGAGTTGTTATTTTTTTTACTTTCAAAGACAGAAAAATTTTGGGGAAGCACTTAGGAATGAAATGATCAGGTAGGAAGGTTAAGTGAGGAAGCAGGCTCAGATATACAGGACCAAAGAGACAGACAAGGATGGCGATGGACACAAAGGTTGGAGGACACCATGATTGGGGATAGGTCACACCCACAACAAGACTGAGAAAAGTGAGAATATAGTCCTCACCCTCAACACTCTCATCACTGTCTCCTGTCTCAGTTTCCTGTGCCAGTGTGCTTGACAGGGTATCATCTTGGCAATGTAATGAAGCACCTTTTCAACATGACCAATTCAACACCGATGCCCCTTTCCACTATACCCTTCACCAGCCCTGTCAGCTCTTGTCGGGTGACAAGATCACCACCTCCGCTAATACTACTCCTGCTGCATGCCAGATGTTGTAAGCAGAAATGTATGACAACAGAATATTTTTAAGTTATTCAAAATATCTCCGCTCCCTCCCCAAAAAAAAATAATGAGAGAAAAGGGCAGTGGTTAGACACAAAAGAAACAGAATTAGAGCTATTAGATATCACATGACTATCTAATTTCCGAAAATAAGCAGTTACAATTATTCAATCTATACCTCTTTGCCACATCCAGGTATGATGGGAAGGTCTTACTCTGTTGTACTCTTAGTGAATTGTACTGTTATGATATCATAAATACCACCTTTTATTACATTATTGCCATATTGCATACAGTAACAATACTTATTAGGCTTGCAGTAAGACCTGATGCATACATACCCCATGCCTCTCTGAGGCACACTAACCTCTCCTTTGTGCTTCCCTGTTCACTGCAATGTCTTCAGCTGCTGTACAACAGAGTAGAAGAAAGTAAAAGACATGAAAGCATATTGAATAACTGTCTTGGCTGTATCCTGCATTCTATATCATGCAATACGGATGAGTCAATATAGTTATATAACTGAGGAAAGTCAGTAGTTCTAAACTCATCTTCCCATCAGCTAAAGTGGTCCTTCTTGCTCTGCTTCAGATCACTATAGCAGGGGAGACAATTCTCTCCAGTGAGTAGGATGCCAGTTACACTGGAGGTAGACTTAACTAATCAGTTCCATGCCACAGTCTTATACTGAGACCAAGTATAGTCCTCCTGCAGCTGCCTATGGTTGCAGCACTTCACAAGGAGTTCCTCAAAAATCCTGGACACTCAACACTGCACCTCTGTGCTCTAAATTCAGCACTATCTTCCCTCATACCAGCCATGCCAGAAGAAATCAAGTAGTAACTGTTAGCCTCAATTGGCACCAAATTCCAGTCTCGCATTTAACAGTTAATGTATAACCAAAAACAACCATGCCAACTGCTTTCGCACATTTGAAAGCACAGAGAGGCATTTGCAAACAACGAGGAAGGAATTTTATCAAACAACAATCAAAGTGTGAAATGTGGTCAACACTGACAGGTTCAATGGCTTGGATTGTTATCATTGGTGCTTTGGAGGTTAAATAAGAGGATTAGGCACATAAGTTTCTCAAATTACAGACTGTAAAAAAGTTAATTGACTAATGTGGTAATCAACCCTAAGGAAGAAATAATGCATACATTTCAAACAAGGTAGATTATTTGTCAGTGTTACAGGAGAACTCACTTTCAACCATGTTCATTAAAGATAAGCTGCATTTGGTATGAATGGATGTATGCATCATATAGGCCTATATGTGTGCAACATTAGGAGGGCCTGTGAAATGCATTCTCATGACAGAGACATTACTACTGTTTGTAACTGAACGTCAGGTGGATAGACTTTCATGAGCTGATTAATACAGGTTGGAGTGTGATACATACAGACTTCATTGCACACACTGTTCTAAACACAGAGTTGAGCTGTGTGAAGACAGAAGATGATTTTAACTTAAGTATTATGCCCATCACAGATATGCAAGTACATTTTTAATTCATTATCATAATTACTGTGCTTAAACAGTTACACATACACACACTGAAATGTGTTGCATACTAAATCATTAATGAGATATGCTACTTAGAAAATGTTATCAAAGCATAAAGGAGATATTTATTGCAATAAACATAATTATGATAGCCATTTGTATGTTATATTGTATTCCTAATCAAAGCATTGTTAGAAATTGCATTCTGACACCCTTTGTAAAACAAGAGTCATCTGGATTTGAACCTCAGTCCACCTATGTTCCGTCTCTAAATTTAGTGCATTTACACGTTGTGCTACAGAGAAAGTTACACAGCAGGTGGATGTTCCTCTCAGTACTGTCCAGACGGCTAATCAAATATAATATTTGATCTTTTTCTTGGTATGCTTGATTGTAAGCCACTCAGCAGTGAGTAAGTGCACAAGTCAGGAAGCACATGGACAAAAAAAAAATTAAGTTCTGATGAAAGTAAGTCATAAATCTAGAGTAATAATTTTTGCATTATTTCCTTCACACAGTATGGATTTCAGCCCCAGTGCAACTCAGTTATAGGTACAAAGTCATTGGGCAGGATTCACAATGGCTTGCACGGAGTCTAAGAGTAGTGTAAGACTCCATGCAGTCATAGCGATCCAGGAACAGCCTGTAGGGGCGTGTAAGAGAGCTCCTAAAACGGCTCTTACACAGACAGGGCGTGGATATGCTAATTACCTCACTTGCAGCTGAAAGGCATGCAAATGAGGTAATTTAGCGATCCAGGAAGCAGAAACTTGTCGGTGTAAGAGCCGTGTTATCTGCAGAAATGTACTCAGTTGACAACTGAGTACCATTCTGCAAATAACACAATGGAGCCTTGTCAGCTCCAAATAAAGGTTGCATATGTTCCAGGCAGCATGCCAATGGCCAAATATGTTGTTTTTTTGGTGATCGCCGATGTTTAAACGTAGCGCAGTGCCGCGCAAATGGGCTGCTCTGTAAAAACAGAAAATAAAAATTTAAAACCCACAAACGCAGGTTTTATGCAAAGCATGAATTTACAATGTAAGGGAATAGCAGGCTGAAAACAACATGGCCACCGAGTAGGGGTTGCTAAGGAGGGAAGCTGAGTGTAAGACATGTAACTAAGCATTAGTAGGCAATCCTATGTAAATGAGTGTTAGAATAGTGAATCGCACTGTCACATAGCAAATGAGCACATTCCCTGGAGTGTAAGAGTAGGATAAGGGGGAGTAGCAGAGTAGGAGATAGGTGACATCACAGTGGGGTATGTATGAAAGAAACGAAGCACATTGGAGCACAGTGGCATGTGAAAGATGTCAGTCACACATCATGGAAGGAGGTGTGTCAACAAGTAGGCATGGGAAAGCCAAGAAATGGAAGGCGTACGCTATGGATTACACTAAAGTTTCTTTCTGGGCGTGCATGTGCGCGTGTGCACGCTAAGAGGCGCGAGTAAGATAGAGTGCATGCGTGTAAGTGTGAGTGCACGCGTTTAAGGCAGATTAAGCATGTAGGAGCCTGTTTAAAGACCTGTAAACTTGTTTGCACTGATGTGCGTGCATTTTAAACCAAATAAGCAGATTCTAGTCCGTCTAAGCATGTGTGCGCGCGTGTTACCCACTGTGAGCGTGTTTTTGCTTGTATGCGCATCGCTCCCCCCTGAGGAAACAGAAAGGAAAAAAGGAAGCAGAAGAAATAGTAGGAAGCTAGCAGGGAATACTGGCAGAGTTAGCAGGTGAAAACAATCAGAAGCAGGCAATTACACAGGCAGAACAGTAGCCCAGCCTAGCACTTAAAACTCTGCAAACAACAGTGCAGTATGTTTCTCTCAAGAGACCCTGCAACACAGGAGTAAGCTATTAGAAGAGAAAACTGAAAAAGCTTCACTCAGACCAAAAATGCTAGGGGCTGCCATAGCTGTTATAAGGAGACATATGCAACATGCTGAGGGTGGTGACTATGCAAATGCTGCTGGACAACCCACAGTGAGGAGACGGAGAAGAGTGTACAGGCCCAGGGTCACTTACCAGGAGTTACATGAGCTGGAGATAGTGGAGCGCTATAGTGTGGACAGAGACCTCCTACAGCAAATTGTTGAGCTGTGCAGGCCACGCCTCACACACAGAACCAACAGAGGGGAACCCATCCCAGTGGAAACCAAGGTACGTGTTGGCCTAAGAATACTAGCAACAGGTAACTTCCAGAGACCAACTGGTGATATGGTGGAGATATCACAGGCATCAGCATCCAGGGTACTGCATCAGTTCCTGGATGCCATGTCAGCACATGTCGGTGATTATGTATATTTCCCCAATTCCCGTGAGGTATTGGCCAGCAATATGCGTCTTTTCCAGCAAATAGCGGAATACCCTGAGGTAGTGGGTGCAATAGACTGCACGCATATATGCATCAAAGAACCAGCTGGTGAGCGGGGTAGGGCCTACATTAACCGCAAGGGCTTCCCCTCCATCAACTGCCAGGTTGTGTGTGATGCCCAGGGCATAATAATGAATGTGTGTGCTGACTGCCCTGGAAGCTACCATGATTCCCATATCTGGCATTTGACACAGCTGTACCAGACATTTGCCAATGGGGACATTCCACATGGTCACTTAGTGGGGGATGCTGGCTATGCACTGGAGCCATGGCAGATGACAGCCATCAGAAATGCACACACACCTGAACAAGACCACCATAATGAGGCACATGCACAAACACGAAATGTAATCAAGCGTGTGTCTGGGTTGCTCAAGTCACGGTTCCGGTGCCTGGACACATCTGGTGGAGCCTTGCAGTACTCACCAACTACATGTACCCAAATTGTCATGGTATGTGCTATGCTACATAATATGATTCTGCGAAAACAGCTGCAGCAGTACCAGCATAGGACTAGGCCAAACAGCCCCCCACCATTGCCAAGGCCATCATAGGCAGAGCGTGACTCGGAGGAGGAACAACCTGAGCCTGCCCCAGTAGGCAGAAGGAGGCGTGTCCAGTATGCCTTGGCCTTGGCAAAGAGGCAACACATAGCACATACACTGGCTCAGTAGGAACCCTTGAAGTGATACCTCTCTCTGACTCACACATATAGTAAAAGGGATGCCTAAGTTGACACAACCTGCTTTCAAACATGTACAGGGAGTGTAGTATGTGCATCCAACATAGAGGCTCTGCAGCACCACCTGAGGCATGATTGTCATGTGTTAAGCAATTTAACACCATGTAGTATATGCAAACTTGATGACCCTGACTAACATCCTACCCTCACCAAGCATGATGCCACAATATGAAGACAAGATGATCAATTACAATAATTGGCTTAAGTATTGCTGTTAGTCAAAGGGGATCCAATGCCTGTCAGCCTGGGATGACATGCTGAGAAAGACACGATGCTCCACCTGCTAGGGATGGCTTGCACCTATCACTCCTGGCCTTTTGGATACTGGCAAAGGCTGTTGTCATCCCCTTAGTGCCTTGAATAGGTAAGGCTCAAAACACAAACCCACCTCCATAAGTATCACAAGAGATAAGAACCTAGAAGTAATGTTACCCAATGCCAGAAGTCTAAACTGCAAGAGGCATGCAGTCCAAACTCTCCTCAGCATGGAGAATGTTGATATCTGTTCTGTAACAGAAACCTGGTTCAAGGCTCACAAGAGCACCCTAACACTACCAGGTTACACCTCATACCATGCTTTACAGCCCCAAAACATGGTACAAGCTACAAAAGGAAGGTGACTATCAATAATTGTCAAGGATAACCACACCCCCAGGTTGGTGCCACAGCAAGAAGCAGCATGGACTATCCATGGGCAAGTAACAGTGGCTAAAACTGACTCCCAGTTTGTAGCCTGCTACAGACCACCCTCCAAACTCCAGGAACCACACTTGGCCTACTTGAGAACACATGAAAATATCAAGGTCTCTCCAAACAACATTATATTGTGTGACTGAAAATACTCAAACATAGACTGTGAGCATTATTCTAGCTCCAACACCCTAGGCCAAAGGTTCCTAGAATTTATAAACCAAAATGCTATGGAACAACGTACCACTCCCACAAGAGGGGTAAGCATACTGGATGTGATAATCAGCAACATGGGTACTCTATGCCCAAGATGAGAAGTGTATCCCTCACTGGTAAGATCAGACCATAGAGTAATCTCACTGGATATTCACATCCTGACCCCAGTCCATGGGAAGAAAACCACAGTGAAAAACATGTGTAAAGCAAATATTGCACACCTCCAGACTGAGGTGGCATCCATTAAAGGCCTTGTGCCTGTGGAAAATATGGGCCAGACCTCAGAACCCTTTATAAATGCATTCTATGAACACATCCAGGAATGCATGGATTATGCAATCCCAAATAAAACCAAGACCCAATCCCATACACGCAGGCATCCAGCCTGGTGGACCCCAGCCATTACCAAACCATGCAAGAGAAGGAGGAAGCTACTACATGATAGAGCAAAACCCAAAAAGGGAAGTAATCTCTGGTCAGTATTATGGCAAAAAACTAAGGCCACACATAAAATCCTCTATGGCCAGCTACAAGATGTTGAATCTGGGAATCTTGTGGCAATGTTACAACTACCTCATGTACACAGACAACCCCCTTCTCCTCCCAACAAATACAAATATATGTGAGAGATGCAACTATATAGCCAAACTGGAGGCTGAGCTCTCTCAACTCAGTACTGGCAAAACGTACCCAAAGAATGGCATACAGCAACAGTGGTCCCACTCCAAAAAGGAGGTGCTTCTACGGACCCTGGAAATTACTGCCCCATAAGCTTGATGAGCCTGGTCTGCAAAGCTATGGAGAGGATCATTATGGAACTCATAAACAAAGACATTGGGGACCTACAGACACTGGATCCTACCCAATTCCGCTTTGTCAAGGGCAGATCCTGCCTTTTGAACCTGGTTGACTTTTTTGAAACAGTCACTAAGGCCATTGATGAGGGTAAGGCAGTTCACACCGCCTACCCTGACCTTGCAAAAGCCTTTGACACAATACCCCACTCAGGCATCATAGACAAGCTCACCAGCTCAAATATAAACCCATATGTCATAAGATGGGTTGCAAACTGGCTCAAGGACAGAACCCAAAAGGTCAGAATTGCTGCAGCCATGTCAGACTCTAAGCCAGTCACAAGCAGTGTCCCACAGGTTTCTGTCCTGGGACCCCTCCTGTTCGGCATTTATTTTTCTGAGGTGCAAGCAAACATACGAGGATTGTGGCTGACAAAGTTCACAGATGACTGCAAACGGGCGCCACAATTGATACTCCAGCGGACACAAGCATCCTTCAGAAAGGCCTCATAGAAATGGATAACTGGTGCCAGAGCCATGGCCTTAAACTGAACGCCAAAAAATGTATAGACATACCCTTTGGGAAAAACAAGGTACCCACAAATTACCACATAGCTGGTAATCCATTAAGTACGGAAGAAGTAATCAGGGACCTAGGGACCCAAGTTGACAGTAACCTCTCATTTGACACTCACATTGCCAAGGTTGTTAGGAAGACCTTCTATATTGCCCACCTTATCATGAAAGGATTCACATCTAGATCAAGAGAGGTCATTGTGCCCCTATACTCTTCTCTTATCAGGCCCATAATTGAGTACAATGCCCCATTTGGGATATACCTTATCCGACACCTGCAGCAGTTAGAAACACCCCACAAGTACCTCACCAAGAGGATAAAGGGTCTCAAACATATGTCATATGCTTCCCGGCTGAAGAAACTCCAGCTCTATTCAGTCGCATACTGCCTACTCAGAGGCGATCTACGCCTGACATACAAGGCCATGTCCAATCTGGAATTAATGGACATGCTCCACCTCAGAAAATCCAAATCCATCAGAGCCACGAGAGCGAGAGGTGTGAACCTCAACACAGAAATAAATAGGATGTGCTGGAGGGACAAATTCATAACCCGGAGGCTCCCTACACTCTGGAACAGAATCCCAATCCATGTTAGGCAGAGCCCCTCACTGACTCTCTTCAAGAGAAATCTTGACGAGTGGATGGGAGATTGTAGGTTTACACCAGGGGTCATCTCTGTGTCACTACTAGACAGAGGCACAGTAAACTAAACCCTAAATGGGCATAATATTCTCATTCCAAGGGGTGGTGAAAGCCACACACACTCTGGCTAGGCTTATAAATGCCCTAGGGCAGATAGCCTAGTATGAACCTATGAACCTATGAAGATACAAATTGTACAGGACACTAAGGATAATCACAAGGCTTTCTCAACTGATGGTAGGAACCTTGGTGGGAATTCACAGATATGCTCAGAATTAGTCCAAAATTACAAACAATACACCAAACCCACACACATTGCCAACATCCAACCTGACAGGTTCATAGGTTCATAGGTTCATAGGTCCCCAATGTCTTTGTTTAAGAGTTCCATAATGATCCTCTCCATAGCTTTGCAGACCAGGCTTGTCAAGCTTATGGGGCGGTAATTTCCAGGGCTCATAGAGGCACCTCCTTTGTGGCGTGGGACCACTGTTGCTGTACGCCATTCTTTGAGTACATATCCTGTAGTAAGGCTAAGATTAAACAGCCACCTTATGTGATGGTTTAATACCTCTTGGAGTTCATGTAGCATGCAACCCGGGACGCTGTCTGGTCCCATTGATGCTGTGTTTTTAGCTTTGGAGAGGGTGGCTCTCACCTGGGCATCTGAGATGTCAGGGAGGCTACACTCTGCTGGGATTGATATTTCCCCTTTTGGGGGGGGGGGGGTTTGCACTGAACCTGTCTACCAGTATGTTGGCAATGTCTGTGGGTTCAGTGTATTTTTTGTCATTTTGGACTAACTCTGAGCATATCTGGGAGTTTCCACCCAGGTTTCTAACATAACTAAAGAAGACCTTGTGATTGTCTTTAGTGCCTTTTGCGATTTTTCTCTCAAAGTTGGCCTTGGATGATTTTATGAGTGATCGTAGTTTTTTGCTACTACTGATCAGAGATGCCTTCCCTTTTTGGGATTTTGCTCTGTCATGTAGTAGCTTCCTCCTCCTGTTGTAAAGCGTGTTTATGGCTGGGGTCCACCAGGCAGGACGCCTGCCTTTGGGGGAATGGGTCTTGGTTTTATTTGGGATTGCATGATCCATGCATTCTTGAATGTGTTTGTAGAAAGCATTTATAAAGGATTCAGCGGTGTGGGCTGTGGTTTCCACTGGCCCAGGGACCTTGAAGGATACCACTTCAGTCTTTAGAAGTGTGGTCAGCTTTTGAGAAATTCTTCACTGTGGTCTTTTGTGCTGGGGGTGGGGGCGGGATGTGGATTTCCAGTGAGATTAATTTATGGTCTGATCTCACCAATGAGGGGTATATTTCCGGTGTGGAGCATTGTGTCCCCATGTTTGTGAAGATCAGGTCTAGTATATTATCTCCTCTTGTGGGAGTGGTGACTAGTTGTTCCATCGCATTTCAGTTTATGAATTCTAGGAACCTTTGGGCTAAGGTGTTGGGGCTTGAGTAATGCTCCCAGTCTATGTTTGGGTAGTTGAAGTCTCCCAATATGATGGTATTTGGAGAGACATTCATACTCTCCAGTGTCTTCAGGAAGGCTGAGTGGGGTTCCTGAGTTTGAGAGGGTGGTCTGTAGCATGCTACAAACTGTAGGGCAGTTTTGCCTATGGTTAGTTGCACATGGATGGTCTCTGAAGCTTCATGCGTTGCCACTAACATAGAAGTAATAAGACATCTGGGGACACAAGTTGATAGAAATCTTGCATTTGACAACCATGTGGCTGTAGTGGTTAGAGAAACATATCATATACCCACCTAATCATGCAGGTATTCACATCGAGATCAGGGAAAGGTAATCGTGCCTCTTCAGTCATCCTGCATCAGGCACACAATTAAGTACAATGGCCCTTGTGGGATGTACCTTAGCAGACACCTCCAGCAACTGGAAAGACCCCAACAGTACCTCACCAGGAGGATCAAAGGGCTCTAACAGATGCCATGTGTTGCCTGATTAAACAAACTGCAGCTCCACACAGTGCCATACTGCCTGCCCAGAGGTGATCTGTGCCTGATGTATAAAGCCATGTCCAAGCTGGAATCAATGCACATGCTGCACCTTGTAAAATCTGAATGCCAGTGAGCTATGCACATGAGAGACATGAACCTCAGCACTGACATAAATAGGACATGCTGTAGTGATTGATCCATAACCCAGAAGCTCCCTCCACTCTTGAGTAAACTCCCAGTCCAGGTTAGCCAGAGAGTCCCTCATTGACTCTCTTCAAGAGGAATCTTGATGAGTGGATGGGAGATGGTAGGTTTACCCTGGGTATCACTTTTATGTCATGGGTAGACAGAGGCACAGTATACTAACCTTGAAAAATGTCATGCCAAACTCCAGTTAAAATGTGTGTTGAAGGACAAACACACTCTCTGACTAGCATTAGAAATGGCCTAGGGCACATAGCCTAGTGTTTGTCAATGTCCACTCAAGTTGCGGGATACACTACTTATGTTGGACAAGCCTGGTTTAAGTAGGCCATAGCTGAACAAAATGCAACATGGTCATATTTGCACAACTGGCCCTTAACCAGTCTGGTGTGCTCAGTATGAATACTTAAATCAGTGATAGTACTGAAATCCAGGGTACTGTCCACTACAGTGAAAGTACTGAACCAGTACACTATACGATATTACAGTGTTTGGTCAGTATGAACGAATGTTGACAACTGTATGCAAACTATCCCATGGAAACCCTGCAGGTACAGCATAATCCCTGTTGGGTTCAGACACAAAGCAGTTGGGCAGTAAGAACACAACATGACTTCCAACACACAACTATAAATGTGAACTATTGCTGAAGTTCACACACAACCACAAATGTGGTGGACCTCAGATCTCAACATATGGAAAGGTCACACTGGGCATGCTCGCACACTTTGATAAATGAGACATATGTCAGGCAACAAGCCATGGAAAGCCTGAACTGGCATACTCACACACTTAGGCCATGTCTCAGTATGTCAGTTGGCCACACATATCTGGCATTTGTATGTTAAGCCAGGAACCTCCAACAATACAGCAATCTGCCCAGTGCACACAGTTAAATGACAACAGAGACATAAGTAATATAGTGGATCCCTCTCATATTCAAACATCTTCCACAGATACACAAGTTGTTCATAGAAACAGGGAAAGCTGTGGCAATAAAGACCTGCAAACAGTTTATCAGCAACAAATATTGTGCATCTGAAACTTAAGCATATGGGTGTAGAGGTCAATACTAGGCTGTTTACCCTAGGCAATACATAAGCTTAGCCAGGGTGTATTTAGCGTCTGCCTCCCCAGTACAGTAGGCTACTGTGCCTGTGCAAAGTAGGTCACAGAAGGCACCGTTTAAGGCTAGTGTGCTGTGCCTCCATCAAGCAGGGACACAGTGGAGATCCCAGGGGTTGAATTTGCAATGTACATCCATGTGTCTGGAGTATGCTGGAAGAGGGTTGGCGAGGGGTTATGTCTAACATTAATTGGGATTCAATTCCACACTGAGGGGAGCCTTATCTGCAGTGTCTGGACAATTTCACTGTCAACACTTGCAAGTAATGATTTTGAGGGATTGAAGTGTCTTGCCAATACTGTTCAGAGATGTCCTCCCTCTGTGGGATATTGCTCTGTAATGTATTAGCTCCCTCCTTCTGTTGTACAGCTTATATATGGCTGGTGTAAACCAGACAGGTCTCCTGTTGTGGAGGAGTTTTGGTTTTATTTGGGATAGCATGATCAATGCAAATCTTCCGGATGCTCATAGAATGCATTTGCCAAGGATTCTGCAGATGGCCTGTATAATCCTCCAGCATGGGTCCTTTGAAGTATTCCACCCCAGTTTTCACAAATGCAAAGTCTGCTTTTGATAAATACTTTGTTTGCAGTGATTTCCTTGCCTGGGGGTGGGGATGGGATATGGATGTCCAGGGAAAGTTGGTTATGGTCAGATATTAACAATGGTGGTCTACCTCTGGTGTGGAACATAGAGTCCCCATGTTGGTGATGGTCAGGTCCAATATGTATTGCCCCTTGTGGCTGTGGTGAGTGTTTCTGCCATAGCGCATGGATGCACAAATTGTAGTGGCTGTAGGGTGATGTTGTTGAGGCCTGAGCAGGGGTGGCCCGTGCTAATGGACTGCAGCCCCCTCAAAACAAAAAGAAATAGAAAATTTTTTTAGACTTCACACAGTAGTCCACAAGGAGACGTCTGTGCACTTTTAAAGTGCACAGGGGCTGGACTGCAACAGCAGCAGTCAGGAATTACAGAACAGTCTCATCAGGAAGGAGTTTTGATTTCAGGGATCTCACAGATCTTTGGAGTATTGCACAGGCAGGATATTATGGAGAACAGACAGGTAAGTGTATGGTGCTTTTTACTTTTACAATGTATGGTACTTGCTGCTTTTATACTTGATACTTGTTTGAATTTATGGTGTGTGTGCTTTTATTTACTGTTTGAAGGATGGTGCTTTTTAGTGTGTGTGTGTGTAAATGCCCCAGGTACTCATGGTGGTGTGGTAGGGAATACCTCAGGCTTGAACCCTGTACCCTGTATGCAGGTGTTAAAGACTTGAGTTCCCTACCCACCACCACTTGTAAAAAAATTGCAGATTTTTGCCTCATATTTGATCTGATCTGTTCCTCACAATATCTGTGGTTTGTAAATGCTGCAATGCTTGATATTTGATGGTGTAGTAGTAGCACTGTTGCCTCACAGCTGCAGGTACTCAAGTTTGATTCTTGGCTGGGGTTCCTTCTTTGTGGGGTTTGTTATCTTCTCCCTGTGTTTATGTGGGTTTGCTTTTATTTGATGGTGCACTAGTAGCATTGTTGCCTCACAGCTGCAGGTTCTCAGGTTTGATTCTTGGCTGGGGTTCCTTCTTTGTGGGGTCTGTTATCTTCTCCCTGTGTTTGTGTGGGTTTGCTTTTATTTGATGTTGCACTGGTAGCATTGTTGCCTCACAGCCGCAGGTTCTCAGGTTTGATTCTTGGCTGGGGTTCCTTCTTTGTGGGGTCTGTTATATTCTCCCTGTCTGTGCATGGGTTTGTTTTTATTTGATGGTGCACTGGTAGCATTGTTGCCTCACAGCTGCAGGTTCTCAGGTTTGATTCTTGGCTGGGGTTCCTTCTTTGTGGGGTCTGTATCTTCTCCCTGTATTTGTGTGGGATTGCTTTTGTGTCCTCCCATGTTACAAAGACATGTCTGCATTATTTCTTCCTGGGCCTCTGCTGAAAATTGTTTTTTTGTTCCAAGTCAGACTGTCCTGATTAACAAATGTTAAATAAAATTGACAGGCATTTGAATTTCAGACTTCAGGTTTCTGAATGTTTAATCCCTTGCATATTTGATGGTGCAGTGGTAGTATTGTTGCTTCACAACTATAGGTTTTCTGGTTTGAATCTTGGTTGGGGTGGCTTCTGTGTGGAGTCTGCATCTCCTCCTTAATGTTTGTGTGGATTTGCTCTGGTGCCCTGCCATTTTACAAAGACATGTCTGCAGTATTAATCCCTGTGTCTCTGCTGAAAAGTGTTTTTGTTCTGTCAGCAGTAAAATTGACAGGCATTTGAATTTCAGACTTCAGGTTTCTGAATGGTTAGCTCCTTGCATATTTGATGGTGCAGTGGTAGTATTGTTGCCTCACAGCTATAGGTTTTCTGGTTTGATTCTTGGTTGGCGTGCCTTCTGTGTGGAGTCTGCATCTCCTCCCTGTGTTTGTGTGGATTTGCTCTGGTGCCCTGTCATTTTACAAAGACGTGTCTGCAGTATTAATCCCTGGGTCTCTGCTGAAAATTGTTTTTGTTCTGTCAGCAGTAAAATTGACCGGCATTTGAATTTCAAACTTCATGTTCTTCAGAATACATAGTAGCACAACCTTTTTTTCTAGCAATTTTCTAAGTTTATAAGATGAATATTTTAAATTTGTCCCTATTTTTGGGACTGTATTCCCCCATTATTGGCTTCGTCCAGGTTTTTGTGCTAAGGTTGACAGCTATGGCAAGAACTGAATTCACTGAATATGTTTGAGGGCTGTATTCCCTCATTACTGGGTTTGTCCAGGTGTTTTGTACTAAGAGGTTGACAGCTATGGTGAGAACTGAATTCACTAAATGATAGCCATTTAAGTTTCAGTCTTCCTCTTTTACAAAGCAGCTGATGTGGCGTAGTGGTATGTTACTCTGACTGTTTTTTTGCTCAGGGACCTTGGCAGTAAAATGTATGGTGGCAACACAACATTTTATTCTAGCAACTTTCCAAGATTATACAAGCAATGTTTAATGTGTCCCTGGTTTTGGGCTTTGACCCCCAATACATTTTGGCTTTTTCCAGTTTTCTTGAGCTGCGAAGTTGAGATGCAGTTGAGTATTGAGTAGATTTTACAAGGAGCTGAGAGCTGCAGGGGAATAGAAGTTTAGTGCTTTGCCTAGTTAATACTATAGCACAACAGGTTGTGTACTTGCTTTTGATGCAGAAGGCTGTGGGTTTTACTCCCACAAGGGGTAGATGCTGCCGTACTGAGAATGTTCTCCTTGGTGAAGATACTAACTATGAGTCTGTTATCAGTTTGCCATCCATTTCCTCTTGCAATATTATTACTAGCTTATCATTTTTTAATGTAACATAGGCAATTTATTCCTGAGGGGCAACAGACACTTTATTTTTCGATGAAACCATGAAATATAAAAGTGATTGCTAGCAGCAACCGGTTCATTAGTTACAGATTTCTTTAATGTGGAATTATTTAGATGACTTACTTCAGAGATTGTGCATATTTACTGATAATGGACTGTAGAATTGTGCATATTTACTGATAAAGGTGGACTGTAGAATTGTGCATATTTACTGATAATGGTGGACTGTAGAATTGTGCATATTTACTAATAATGGTGGACTGTGGAATTGTGCATATTTACTAATAATGGTGGACTGTAGAATTGTGTATATTTACTAATAATGGTGGACTGTGGAAGTCTGAGTAGACTTTTTTATGATAAATGTTCTCAACTGGGAAGTTTTGCCATTATGGGTGCATATGGATTGTTTCATTGCTTACTGGAAAAATGTTCAAAACAAATTTAAAACACCCTCTAACAAGTGTACTGTATTGTACAAGGAATATAATTTTAGTACAATGAGGAAGGTGTATCAAAGAGCACATGTATGTTTCATATGCAAGGGGCCTATGATCTGAAAACAGCCCAAAATTAATCTTTATCTGCCACTGGCAAAATGTATTTTCTTTGAATGTGGGTTTCAATGCTGTTTCAATGAATGTGAGTTTCAAGGGCAGAGAAGTTTTAATGCTAAGTTTTCATTGTGAGACTGCATTGCTTTGTTTAACAGATGACTTAGTGTTTGTGCTGTAAAATACAAAATAAAACTTTCAAATGAAGTCCAACTTATCATAGAAGTAAAGCAGTATGCACATTAGTGTTTATGGTAAATGGAGTGAAATAGCCAAGTAATGGTTCATTGGAATGGCTGCAGAGGCTCCATTCAACCATTATTTTGTCAGGGGGGAAGGGCAGCAAACTCAGACAGGCCCAGCTGAACTATACCTCCCAACTGTCCAGATTTTCAAAGAATAAATAGATTTTTGCTTCTTATTTTTGGTTTGTTCTTCATAAAATTTTTAGTTTTCTGGCAAATCATTTAGGAATTAAGTCACTAAATAATAAGTTTCAGACTTCATAACCTTCAGAAAAATGCATGTTAAAGTAAGAGCTGTTCTATCAACTGTCTCAATTTATACAAGAGCAATTTTTAGTACTGTTTATATGTGCCCCCAATATATTTGGTCTTGTTCCGAATTACTGCATTAACAGGTTGAGAGGTACATGCAAATAAATTGCTTTATAGAATTAAGCATAGCCAACCTCTCAACTGTCCCCAATTTTTGGCTCAAAATGTTGCTCTTCCCCCTAATAATCCCTCCACAAAATAGCAATTTTGGAAGAAAACATGGAGGGTTTACAATTAAGAAATGCATGTAGATTCTTTTATTTTGTCAGCTGCTCAAGGTAGCAGCACTAATATTAAAGTGTCCCTTCTTTGACAGGTAGCAGCTGTATTGTGTGTCTATTTTATATTTTTGCATCACATTTTTGGTCCATTTTTCATAAAATTGTGTTTTTTGGCAAATTAGTGACAAATCACTAAAGACTGAAGTTAGAAAATGACAGACACTTGAGTTTCAGATTTTATACCCTTCAGAAAATTCATACTAATGCAAAACCTATTCTATTATCTTTCTAAGTTTATTAGAGCAATATTTAAAAATTGTCCTTATGTTTTGGCCTTTGTCCCACTTCTGTGTATGGCTTTGTCCAGATTTCTTGCTCTTGAGGTTGAGAGGTATGACAAATGTGTCAGGGCCATCACAGTCAGCCAGAGAGATTTCAAATTGTGACATGCTTGTTGCACCCCACTCCCCCATGTAGTGACTCTGGATGTGTCCAAGCAAGGCAAGGAGTAGTTGTATCTACCTTGGATGGGGAGGACACACTGCATAAGTACTACAGTGGCTTTTCATCTGTCCTTGATTTTGCAGAATGGTCTGGTTTCTGTCATATTTTTGTACTGTTGATTTATGCTTATTACTCAGATTTATACTTATTACTCAAAGTGCCTGCTGCTCTGTGTTTAAGTAGCAATGCTTTAATGACCATAAGGTAAGCTTGTCTGAGATCGTAAGATGCAAGTAAGCTTTAATAAGCATACTGTTAAAGAGTTGCCAACATCGAAAGCCTTTCTGTTGTTGCCATGCAGAGAATACTTGACTAGATAATGTATAAGCCTTGGGTATTAAAGGACAGGATTCCATTATTTTAAAAAGCTCATTACACTTGTTGGAGACTTCCAGTCATCTCTACAGACTTTACCCGTAAACTAAAGAGAATGCCAATCATGTGTGGTCCATAACCTGTACAGTAATCCTTTAAGCACTGTATCTTGAGCTTGTTTCTTGTTTGCTTTTCATTTTTTACTTTTATCATGTTTTCCCCATGAAACAAGTTGTCAGGCAGCAGGTCTTTTTTGGATAAGAAACATTTTTACAAGTGGGGGCATCACATAGATTTCTACTTTCAGCATGTTACTTGGTACTTTAATAAAGCTGAATATATTATAATTAGAACTGCAGTGCAAGGAGAAGTGGTTTGAGTTGAGTGCTTCTGATTTTTCTTATACTTGATTTTGACTGGCATTCCAGTAATGTATTTAAAAAGTAATTTATTTTTTCATGCCTCACAACCTTTTGTTTCCATCTAGATATTAAGTAAGCTGTCATGCAGCCAATGCATTGAAATATTTTTATTCTTCTACACTTATTTTTGCCTTGATTGGACTTTCATAATGATGGTTTGCCACCCAGGGCAGCGTATTTAATTAAAGTTAGTTTTTTGTGGTTGTGTGCATAGCTCCTGCCCTTTCTGGTTGACCACACCCCTTCCCCATTGACCCCACCCATTCAGCTGTCTCCTGCAGCCCCCCTGTGATTTGAAGTCACCAGCCGCCACTGGGCCTGAGAAGTTCCCCCACTCAATATTCCTGTACCTGAAGTTAACCACTGTAATGGTGTATGTGAACACCTTCATATCCTACACTGTTCCCAGGGAAGCCAAGTGTGGTTCCTGGATGTGGGAGGGGTGGTCTGAACTGGTTGTGTTGTGTGTTACAAGTCCTGTGGTCACAAAGCATGGTATAAAACATAACCTGGTAGTGCTGATGTGCATATGTGACCCTGAAGTAGGCGTCTGTTAATGCATATATATGCTGTCCCCCATACTGAGGGATAGTAATAGATGTACATACCTCTTTCTAAATAATGATGTCAGCACCCTATAAATATTGCAGGAGAAGAAACGCCACCCTGTAATGCAAATAGCGGGCTCTGCTAATGCGTTTCTCTCAAGTATCATAACATAGTTAGGTAGGGGTTTGAATCCTACAAATGCTCGGTGTGTGGGGGTGGGAGGCAGGGTGTGTGCAATTCTCTTTGAAAGAAATGGCCCTTTTGGCAACTGGAATAACGCACTACATGATGTACATTCCTCTTTGTAAACACTGATGATGTCAGCACCCTATAAGTATAGCAGGGGAAGAGAAACCTCCCAGTAATTCGAATAGCGTACTCCGCTTATGCGTCTTTTTCAAGTGTCATAACTTAGGTAGTGGTTTGAATCCTGGAGATGCTCAGTGTGTGTGCGTGTGGGGGGGGGCAAGGTGTGTGTAATTCTCTTTGAAAGAAATGGCCCTTTTGGCAACTGGAATAACACACTACATGATGTACATTCCTCTTTGTAAACACTGATGATTTCAGCACCCTATAAGTATAGCAGGGGAAGGGAAACCTCCCAGTAATTAAAATAGCGCCCTCCGCTAATGCGTCTCTCTCAAGTGTCATAACATCCTTAGGTAGGGGTTTAGCGTGCTCCGCTAATGCGTTTCTTTCAAGTGTGATAACATACTTAGGTAGAGGTTTGCATCCTGCAAATGCTCAGTGTGTGTGTTTGTGGGGGGTGTGCAATTCTCTTTGAAAGAAATGGCCCTTTTGGCAACTGGAATAACACACTACATGATGTACATTCCTCTTTGTAAACACTGATGATGTCAGCAACCTATAAGTACAGCAGGGGAAGGGAAACCTCCCAGTAATTTGAATAGCACGCTCCGCTAATGTGTCTCTCTCAAGTGTCATAACCTACTTATCTAGGGGTTTAGTGCACTCCGCTAATGCATCTCTCTTACGTGTCATAGCATATTTAGGTAGGGATTTGAATCCTGCAAATGTTCAGTGTGTGTGTGTACTATTTATTTTAAAGAAATGGCCCTTTTGGCAACTGGAATAACACACTACATGATGTGCATTCCTCTTTGTAAACGGGGGGGGGGCAACTCTCTTTGAAAGAAATGGCCCTTTTGGCAACTGGAATAATACACTACATGATGTACATTCCTGTTTGTAAGCACTGATGATGTCAGCACCCTATAAGTATAGCAGGGGAATAGAAACCTCTCAGTAGTTCGAATAGCGTTTGTTGCTAATGCATCTCTTTCAAGTGTCATAACCATACTTAGGTAGGGGTTTGATCGTGCAGTGTGTGTTTGGGGGGGGGTGTGTGTACTATTTATTTGAAAGAAATGGCCCTTTTGGCAACTGGAATAACACACTACATGATGTACATTCCTCTTTGTAAACGGGGGGGGGGGGGGCAATTCTCATTGAAAGAAATGGTCCTTTTGGCAACTGGAATAACACACTACATGATGTACATTCCTGTTTGTAAGCACTGATGAAGTCAGCACCCTATAAGTATAGCAGGGGAAGAGAAACCTCCCAGTAGTTCGAATAGCGTTCTCTGCTAATGCATCTCTTTTAAGTGTCATAACCATACTTAGGTAGGGGTTTAAATCCTGCAAATGTTCAGTGTGTGTTTGGGGGGGAAGTGTGTGTGTACTATTTATTTGAAAGAAATGGCCCTTTTGGCAACTGGAATAACACACTACATGATGTACATTCCTCTTTGTAAACACTGATGATGTCAGCACCCTATAAGTATAGCAGGGGAAGGAAAACCTCCCAGTAATTTGAATTGCGTTCTCTGCTAATGTGTCTCTCTCAAGTGTCATAACATAGTTAGTTAGGGGTTTGAATCCTACAAATGCCATGTTTGTTTTCGTCACACAATTTGTCAATGTGTGGTGGGTGTTGTTTTTATTATTGTATGACATATATTATAACAGTAATTTCAATGCACACATGAGGTATGTGTGTGCCACATAGAGATATGTACCTGTGACCTTAAATAGTTCCCATGTGTGAAGCCTGCCTCATGTGAATACATGGAATTTGCTTTACACAACATTTTCACTGTGGTTTTCTGTGCAGGGGCTGCGGTTTGTATGTGAATATACAGTGAGATTACTCTATGGTGTCATCTTATCAGTGAGGGATACACTTCTGGTCTGGAGCATAGAGTCCACATGTTGGTGATGATCAGGTGCAGTGTGTTTTCCCCTCTTGTGGGAGTGGTAACAAGTTGTTCCATAGCATTTGAGTTTATGAATTCTAGGAACCTTTCGCCTAGGGTGTTTGAGCTACAGTAATGTACCCAGTCTATGTGTGGGTAGATGAAGTTGCCCAATATAATGGTGTTTGGAGACACCTTCATATATTCATGTGTTCAAGTAGGCTAAGTGGGTTTCCTGGGTTTAGGAGGGTGGTCTGTAGCAGGCTATGAATTGGAAGGCAGTTTTACCCACTGTTAGTTGCACGTGGATAGTCTGTGATGCTTCATGCTGTGGCAACAACCTGGGGGTGTGGGTATCCTTGACATTTATTGAGACTCACCCTCCTTTCATAGTTAGTTCCATGTTTTGGGGCTGTCAAGCATGGTATGAGGTGTAACCTGGTAGTGCTAGGTTGCTCTTGGGATCCTTGAACCTGTTTTCTATTACTGCACAGATATCAACATTTTCCATGCTGAGTAGAGTTTGGACTGCATGCATCTTGCAGTTTACATGTCTGGCATTGAGTATCATTACTTTCATTTTCTTCTCCCCTGTGCTACCTATGTAGGTGGTTTGTGTTTTCAGCCTTACCACCAGAATGCAAAGATGTGCAGAATTTACACTGTTGTAATTAACAGTGGTGTATAAAAAACTACAATGACAATCATACTGTGAATGCATCAGGCATGCTGGGATATACCCACAATGATATCATTACACTGTACTGTTAACAGCATGATAATATTACTACAGTTCTATGTAGTCACCCTGTGCATCAGCATCATGCTATCCTGTTCCTGCATCAATGTTACAGATTGCAGGAGGTGGCACAGTTTCATCATATGCACAGGGTGTGTACTTGGTATGCCCAAGTCTGCCATTGACACATCCAATCAACATGTATGTGTGTGTTTGTTAGTGAGGGACAACAGTACAACACGAGGCAATGTTGATGCGGTGTGTGTATATGTGTTAGCCCTAGGTGTTAGCATTATGCATGTGTGTATGCATGCACGCAGTTCCACCTCATGGCTGCCATATACGGGTATTTGTGGACAGCCACAGACTGTACCTGCCAGGTCATACAGATCACTGTCTCTGGCCACAGACACGGTATCTGTGCCTGGCAGGGGTGCTACGGACAGTATCAGGTACTAAGCCAGACTGGGTACTGTCATCAGAAGCAGTTGTTTGATGACTGGACACATGTCCCTGCTGGGACTGTCCAGAGCCACGTGCACATGGTCTCCTAGGGCAGTCTGATGACAGCACAGACCTAGCATTGCTGGGGCTGTTACTGGCACTATGGGAGCGGCTGCGGGTTTGTTGTTGTCCGCGACAACTGCCAGCTGCTGATGTTGCTGGCATATGTCCACGTCGACCCCTAAACCATCCTGCATTGCCCTGGCTCATGGACATGTAGTTGCGGAACAGATCTAATGTGTCCCCCCAACGTCTGTCAATGACCTCGCTGACAGTACGGATGGCAGCTGCAACGTCACGCATAGTGTCATTCATAGCAGTGCGATGTGCTCTAAGCTCCCTCAGACGCTGTCTGCTGTACCGTTCCATACGTGCCTGGGCCTGCATTACAGCCCGGAACATAGCTGAGGTTGAAAGACCTCTGTGGGCACGTCTGAAAGGGGCAATACGACCACGGATGCTCCCATGAGAACCCCTGGACATCTGCCTGTGTGGTACCATGTCAGGACTCTGGCCATGGCTGCTGTGAGGGGATGCATGTGCCACTGATACCACATTACCCTGATTAATGCCCACTGTATGTTGTCCCTCAGCTAAGGACATTGGTGACAATGGATGTATTGGCAGGATGACCGTGCACAGTGATGGGGTTGACTGCTGTGTACTGTTGATTGGCTGACCAACAACAGACCCTGTCACACCTCCTGTGCCATTACACATGTATCATCATTATCACTATCCCCAGCAGTGGCTTCAGGTTCCCTGCTGCACTCCACCAGAGCAACACCAGAACCTGTGAGAGGAAGACAGGAAACACAGTTTACAATGTGTACACAATGTTACCACAGATGCACATGGGCACATTCACACATGCACACATGCACACATGCACACATGCACACATTCACACATGGGCACATGCACACATGCACATATGGGCACATGCACACATGCACACATGGGCATATGCACACATGGGCACATGCACACATGCACACAAGGGCACATGCACACATGGTCACATGCACACATGGGCACATGCACACATGCATACTCCTCACTACATGAGATGCAAACACACACAAACACATACACACACACACACACACACACACACACACACACACACACACACACACACACACACACACACACACACACCCCTGCAATCCAACACATACACAATCTGTTTGAGGGCAGTATTACTATTATTATCATTAGTATTAATAGTATTGTTATTTTACACTCACCAGCATGGATTGGTTGCCTTGCTGTTACTCCAGAGGGACCTGCACAAATAAGACAGTTATTGTCAGTGGGCACAACTGTGCCATTGATACTGCGAGTATGATACAGTACAGTAGTAAAACAATTGGCTTTCACAGGTGTACTGATGATATTGAGAATATCAATCTTGCACAGGAATTTCCAGGATAACAGCTACACACACAGTACACATCTCACACATGCATAAACTACTAGTGCAGAGAACAGTCAACTACAGATATGGCATGTTACCTGCACACTCCATGTCCACATGCTGTGTGGCTCCAGCCTCCATCATTACACATGTCTGTGGATGTTGTTGTTGTTGGGCTAGAGCCACAACACTTAGGAGGAGCTCCTCCAGTCTGGTGAGGGGGGGTGGATAGGTACCCCAGCACCTGTGGCAAGCTGTTGCCTGTGGATATCAGACGCACGCTGACGGACATTTCTAATGAAATCACTGCAGTGATGGCATACCTGCTCATATGTCCAGTTATGCATGCCTATGTCATATACCCGATGGACAAGGTCTTGCCACAGTGCAGCCCTCTCCTGCTGGTTCTGGCTGGTTCAGGAAAAGAGTGTTGAAAAATTCCGCACCAGGCCCTGGTGTATCTCCTCATCCTCTGCAGCTGAATAACAGGGGTTGTGCTGATGCACCATCGCCCTGGAAGGAAAAGAAAAATATGTGAGCAAGTAATATGGCACATATAATACTCTACTGTACTGCTATCACTGAACTGCCATATATAGCATCTGTCTGTCTATCAGGGGATACACATGTAAATTAACACATATCAGTGCTCAGCCAACAACTGTGTGACAGTGCCTGCCACACTCCATACAACAAACTTGTATACACCAGCACTCGGCACACTGTTTGAGGTCCAATACACAATCTCACACCGGGGGTATGTATCAAGCTAATGGATGGGGAATATTGTCATCACATGCAATGCATGCAATGCACAGTCACAGTTTCAATGGTAATGCACCCTAGTCTTTGCTGCCATACCCTACCTACACTGCAATCATATGCAGGGAACCACAGCACAACATATGGCAATGTAGTATGTTTGTATCCCAATAACTGACTCAGCTTTCTCTGGCCTCACACCGAGGACACACACTACCATGACAGACACAAAGTCATGCTGAGCAATCACACCATTACAGACCTTGCCCACAGTCAGTGGCACACTCATTCCACCTCACATAGTTGGTATTGCAATGAGTATATGTGTGTGTGCATTGTGTCATAGGTAGGTACTATGCTACTGGCCCTGGGCCTAGGGCAGCATAGTGTTATGCTACCCTGCCCCTTGGGACAAATGTAATGTGATTGTACTTGCTACTGTCAAACAGTTACACAGGGTGACTCATATGGCATAGTGTTTTGGAATGGGGTATGGTACTCCAGTATCCACACTGGTGTTCAGTCCATGCTTTTGTCACCAGGCACCTGTTGCAATACATCTGCACACACACATATATATATATATATATATATATATATATATATATATATATATATATATATATATATATATAGAGAGAGAGAGAGAGATTCATATACATACATATCTCTAGACATTTATATCTTTCTGTATATGTGTATGTATGTATCTATATATATCTAGATATGTATGTGTCTATTACATATATATTTATATACATATTCTATCTATCTATATATGTCTATCTATTTATACATACCTCTCTATCTATGTACGCATATGTGTATATATATATATATATATATATATATATATATATATATATATATATGTATGTATTTACACATACAAATACACACACTAACATACTTCTAAACATCCATTATTGTACAACCTACATTGTATGTTGTACTACAACCTACATTGATATGTGCACATATCAACCTTCAACTACATATGTATGTCCAGCCTTCACTAACAGTTGCAGTATTTCCCTTGCCCTATGCACATCTTCATATACATATAGATACAGACTGCTAACACATATGGAGGGTTCACAGTATGTAGATTATTAGATTGTGTAGTGTACATTACCTTTGTTTCTGACTGCTTTTTTGATGGCTTGCTGCTGGCTGTCTGCCTTGCTGCTGGCTGTCTTGCTGCTGGCTGTGTGCCTTGCTGCTGGCTGTCTGCCTTGCTGCTGTATGGCTTGCTGCTGGCTTGCTGCCTTGCTGCTGTATGGCTTGCTGCTGGCTGTGTGCCTTGCTGCTTGCTGTCTGCCTTGCTGCTGTATGGCTTGCTGCTGGCTTGCTGCCTTACTGCTGTATGGCTTGCTGCTGGCTGTGTGCCTTGCTGCTGGCTGTGTGCCTTGCTGCTGTATGGCTTGCTGCTGGCTTGCTGCCTTGCTGCTGGCTGTGTGCCTTGCTGCTGTATGGCTTGCTGCTGGCTTGCTGCCTTGCTGCTGTATGGCTTGATGCTGGCTGTGTGCCTTGCTGCTGGCTGTCTGTCTTGCTGCTGTATGGCTTGCTGCTGGCTCACTGCCTTGCTGCTGTATGGCTTGCTGCTGGCTGTGTGCCTTGCTGCTGTATGGCTTGCTGCTGGCTTGCTGCCTTGCTGCTGTATGGCTTGATTCTGGTTGTGTGCCTTGCTGCTGGCTGTCTGCCTTGCTGTTGTATGGTTTGTTGCTGGCTTGCTGCCTTGCTGCTGTATGGCTTGCTGCTTTGCTGCTGGCTGTGTGCCTTGCTGCTGGCTGTCTGCCTTGCTGCTGTATGGCTTGCTGCTGGCTTGCTGCCTTGCTGCTGTATGGCTTGCTGCTGGCTTGCTGCTGTCTTGATGGTTTTTTATTTGTATTTCTTTTTATTTTTTTTTGGTCTCTCTCTCTCTCTCTCTCTGCCTCTCTATCTCCCTCCAGTTGCTGCAATGATATTATTGTATGTGTGGACTGGGAGTACAGGCTGCTTTTGTAGGTATCTGCACATGTGCATGTGATGGCCTCTACACCAATTGTTTGCCAGCATTTACTAATTGCATGCAGCCTGCTGTGTGGTAATTGCAGTTCTCACTGTGATTTCAGGACAGTGCTATAAAATGTTAGGTTAGGTAGGCATAGCCCTTTCGGTTTTTCAAGGTGGGGACCATGCTGGTTTGCTGTGGACACTGTTTTGTGAGTCAAAAGGTTGGTATGTCTCATATCTAAGGCTGTGTTGTAGGCACTGAAATGCATGTTGTATTGAAACCTGACTGTTGCTTCTTCCAGTTCATTCTTCTCAGTGTGTATGTTAACTCACACCTAATAATACTAATACTGTTTACATGGGAGTATGCACTTTCCTGTGGGACTTGTAGATTAACTGGTATACAACAGTAGCTCTTGCAATATGTTGCTATGGCTTCACTATTTAGCCTTTACATTCACTCCTTGAAGGCCTGCTATGTGTCTTTACTGGAATGTGTTGCTATGGCTTTCCTATTTTCCATTTACATTCAGTCCTTGTAATGCATGATATATTTCTTTCAGCAGCAATTTCTTATATGTTTGGTGTGGTTAGGGGGTACTGCATGCAATCTGCTAAGGCCAAGGTGTGGGGTTTGACACCTACAGGGGTATCTTATTTTGCTGCTGAGCAGTAGTGGGGCCTTGTACTTTGTACTAACAGTTATGAATATCAGGCACATGCAGGGCTTGTAAACTGCTATAAACTGCTATACTGTCCTTATTTTATTAGATGGCTACATCCTCTGATATGTCTGGGTTTTACTCCTACATGAGGGTGTGCTTGTGGAAGCAATTCTACTGCTATTCACACAGTGTGTGACAGCAGACAGGCTGATATGCCTGTGAGTTTCTCACACTTGCAGGCCTCAGATACTCTCAGGTGCATATTTGAGCAGCCTCAGGGAATGGTACATATCAGTGGGATACACCCATGATATATTTCAGGTATTCTGCAGTTGTGACTGTGGGGTATTTTGAGCATATGTATTACTACACCATTTCTGACATGCAAGTAGTGTCTACTTTACCTTATTGACAGTTACCATTACATGGGATTCCCCACCTTTCTGCCTACTGTTGGTACATTTCACGGGGAGTCAGTGGGGCACAGTTAACATTTGTTTGCAAATCAGGAACATCCCTGTAAATCAGTCGCAGTTGGGAGGTCTGGTCTCTTACCTATTCAAATATGGCAGTGTTTATAGTGTGTGGGGTTTGCAAGGTGCTACTGTCACATTATTACCTACTAGCATGGCTGTTTCTCTTATCACACTAATGTAATACATTTCCACAAGAATTGCCAGTAAAGATACAAGAAACAAGCTTTGTGTAATAGCCTTCCTATATTCCCTTTACATTCTGTCCTTCTATTTCATGATATATTGCTTTCAGCACCAAGTTTTTGTATATCAGTCATGGCTTTGTGGTAAGTCATGCAGACTAGTGTTTCCAAGGTCCTGGGTTCGAGACTGACAGAGGAATTTTATTTTGCTGCTGAGCAGACTACAGGCCTTCTCATTCAGAGTGACTAAGGCACTTTTAAGCAGTTGTAAGTGGGTTAGCGCTGGTTTGCGCGGTGCTCACGCATGCGCACTGTTGCTTAGCTTCGCGCACACATGCTTAGCTAAGTGCACACAAGTGCACACCCGCTGACTACTGCTTAAAAGTGCTTACTCTTGTGCACACCCGTGCTAATTTCTTTTAAAGAAAAGAAAATGGGGAGATAGGAAAGTGGTGAAAAAGGGGGCACAAAGAGGGTAGGACAGTAAGAAAACAAGCTCGGGATTTGCAGGAAGGATGTAGGAAAGTCCCATAGCTGCCCATTTCTTAATCAGCAACAGCTGTGCATATGTGTGTAATTTGGTGTGAAATTTGAAACCTTCCACCCCTGAGAGAGGGGTGAGGACAACAATATATGTTGTACAGCCAATTGTAATTACCAGTTCACATGTCCAGCAGACATGTCTGCAAAATGGGCAGCTATGTATGGGACGTAATTATTTGTGGGAACAGAGTGCCCTTTTTTATTTTTTTTTCAGGCGAGAGTGGAATGTGAGGTACAGGAAGTAGGTATATTTGGGGAGGTAGGTTGGGGAGGTTAACAGACAAGACAAACAAGACGCATACAGGGGCAAAGTATGACACATGTGGGGGGGAAACACAATTGACAGGGATGGATGTTTGGATATCACGAGCCCATGAGCCCACAGATGGCAGCAGTGGAACTGAGATCCCCACCCATGGGCAGTTACCACTGCACCTTCACTGCCCAGGATGGGGCTGTGCTGGGGGCTGTATAGGATGGGCAGACACACCCGTGAGTTGTGCCAACCATGCCTCAAGCTGACGTAGGGGTTCCAGCACAGAATGCCTGACCTCGCTACGCACCACAGACCGGACACTTTGGGGGGTGAGTGGACATTCTCCTCTGGCCATGCTTGCAGAGGGGGGATGAGCCCCATCCCCTGCAGCTCTTCCACCAGAAGGTGGCACAGGGCCACCAGAGGAGGTTCCGGCCTAGGCACTAGTGCCAGGTGCACTCGCCAGCTGAGGTGGGAGAGGTGGGTCCGCTGGTACCCGCCTTCCCTCTTGTCCTATGTTTAGCAGTAGTTTATGACATTTTGGGTTAGTAACAAACAACACCATTCAAAATTAGTTGTAACAGCATGCAACAGTATTCCCATTAACCAAACACCCATGAATTCCAAACATTGAACAGCAAGCATAACACATGCATATTTAGAACAACAGTACGCAATCCAACAGCATGCAGGGTTGATTGATGGCAACAGTCCATCAGGTTTGGATATGTGAACAGGGCACATGCATCAACGTACATGCAGATATGTATGAACCAACAGGACAAATGTCCATGGGAATTAGTTGTGAATACACATACCCAGTTTGGTGTGGAATGGCATTATTTGTGAAATAGGGTAGGGTGAAGAAATATTACATTAACAACTTAAACTACCTATACATATGCTGTACATTTCTAGTGGCTGCAGATATACATACCCTACATGTCTTAGTACAGTTTCCTATATGTAACCTTGGGAATGTTGATGGTGGGAATGTTACTGCTACATTAATATACATTCAATTTTTATTCATACATGTTCATATCTGGCTGTGTTCAGGTACAGCATCCTGCTACATTTGATTTATATGGCTCTAGACAACTGTGGATGTTCAGTATTTCATACAACCATACTATCTCCATGTTGCAAGGGTACAGCAACATATCCAAATTGTGGGACAGACACATTCCAGGTTCGGTACTTTCTTAAACCCATTTCACTCTCTGGTTGTGGCTGTCTCATTCATTTCATAATGTACTGACTGCAGTATACCTTTATTCCAGACTTATAACAGCTTTCTTGGTCAATTCATACCTCTTTCTCTCACTCTCACTTGTTTTATTTTTACAATTCATGATGGTACTGAATTCTAGGCGTTATTAACATTTCTTACTTGTTACAACAATCCTTTCCAACAGACTCACTTATTTCATATAGCAGATTTTAAAAGGGGATGTATTTGACACATGTCTATCCTGTGTAGATTGTTCACCAGTGTTTTTCAGGCTGAAGCGGTTATCTGATATTACAATACAGGTAAAAAATCTCTATTTGACACTTATTTAATGTTTATTTCTGGATTACAGGCTGCATCACTTATCTAATCATGCAGTACTAGCAGAATCTTTCTTCTAGGCTTATTTGAACTTTATTAATATGTGACTACACTCAACTCTTTTACAAGCTGTCTCACTTATATTCTATAACAATTCCATCAAAATAATTACTAACCTGCCTGGTGGGGCAGCCGCACCAGCCTATCAGCATAGGCTCAACGATTCATAGAACGGACACCTGTAGCTGTGATATAAATGAAGTAATATTGGAACATACATCTCCATAATATAGGCTAAGATACATTTCTTACATACTTAATTACATGGATACTTACTCAGTAGTGGGGCATTGGGTATTTGCCGGGCCTCCTGGATCCAACGGTTCAGTTGGTCCTACTTACGTCTCTTCAGGTCCGCATGGTGGTGACGGACCTGTTCACCAGTCCTTGGTATGCCTGTGGCACTGGTGAGATCATGTGGCAACCAGTTCCATGCCTCTGCCTTGTATGCACCCCAGGGAACCTGGCCCTGCATGAGTTGAGCCTCATGATCATGGACTAGGAGCCAAACCATATATTTGGACTCCTCAACACCACACCTCTGTGCTCGGAAGCGACTGCCCTCTCCTACACCTGCCATCCTGACTGCAAATGGGTTCCACAATCAGTTATGCTGTGTATTCCTGCCTATGTGGCTTATATATGCCAGTTTTCCTGCACTTATCTGTGATTGGCCATTTTGGAATTGTATCAGCTTATAAAAACCTGCTTTGTCAGGCTTCTATTTCCATTCATTCCTATATATATGCTAATACTGCATTTCTCAGTACAGCTGTCATGTTTAGTACTTTGACTGTGGTGCACAGTATCCTGGGTTTGAACCTGGCCATGCTTTTTTTATTTTACTACTGTCTAGACAGGCTAGAAGTGTGTCTGTGTAAAGGCAGTTTTGATACAGCTTGCTCAACGTTGCTCGTCGGTAAGCCAGTTGGCACGCTGCGCAGCTCCACACAAATGGCTTACGCTGGGTAACGTGTTATTTGACTAGGAGCACGCATATTACTCTGTGTGAAGCATTGCTCAGCTACGGGCACACATTTTACGCGTGATAAAACACTGCTAAACTCCAGGCACTCATATTACACCTATTAAACCGTTGCTCACCTGCGGGCAGTCATACTCAGCTTGTTAGAGCGCTGCTCAGCTATGGGCACTTATAAATTTTTTTTTATTTTATTGTGTCAGATTTCTTCAAAAATACATGGCCCATTTCATTACATTTTACTTAAATTATAGTTTTATATATATATATATATATATATATATATATATATATATATATATATATATATATATATATGTATATATACATATATGTCAGGGGATTGTTCCATGCTTATTTCACTAAAAATAGAAAATGATGTTGTTGGGGCTCGAACCGTGACTACCTCCTCTTTGGCCAACGTCTCTACCGCTGCGCTATTGCTACTTGGCTTAATTTGCATATTTAGATCTTATCTGCTTTTCAATGACTGCTAATTGTGGCTGAGCGGAGGGCACACCCCCGCAAACGAGCGCAACTACAGGCAAACATTTTTGAAATTATAAAAAAAAAATTAAACTGTTATTTTTACATTTTACATTACAGTTGGGTTTATAGTCTGTGGGGGCATGTGTGGTGTTGTGTTTCTTGACATTTCCACGGACTCGCTCGTGGGAGTTTACTTTCAGGACTCTGACTCTTCTGGGGGTGTGTCCTTTTGCAGAACTCGCCATGCGGACACGCCCCCTACTTTCCTACATGGACCGTGTTAGCCTAGGGTGTGATTCAGCATGCCCTCATGAATATGCATGGCATGCTGACATCACCCCGTTTAACTGCAGCCTCCATGTAAGACATATTAACTCTTACATGGAGGTTTCGTGAATCCTGCCCATTGAGTTTATATCTTGTGCCACAGAAAGCGGTATATATCATGTGCATATCACATACCCATAACTGATTATGCACAGCGTGACAAAACTGCTTTCACTAATGAAGATTATAGAAATGAAAGTGTTCACTCTTTCCTTAAGCTGAGTTTGCATTCTGCTAAGCAGTGCTACCATTACACAGGCAAAAAACATGTACAACAATTTTTATTCCGTGCAACAAAACACAAACTGCATTTTCACATCTGCTGCAAACATTCCAAGCAGCATGTGGCTTCAAGCTGGTTTCAAATCCTGCAACCTCTTTCCTGTTTCCTTAAATTAATTTAATTTTTCCCACGTGTTATGATGTAGAATTTCTTCTCTTACTGCAGTTCAGAGTAATGCAGCAAAGTGCACCTGTGCAACTCTAAAATGCACTACTGAGAACATGCCAAATTATATTTCTCAATTTGTACCTTGGGCAGTGGATTCATATTCACTGCTTTGAAATGCTGCCAGTTGACACAGTGCTTTGCCAAAACATGTGCAAATGAGGAACACACACACACACTCACACACACACACACACACACACACACACACACACACACACACACACACACACACACACACACACACACACACACACACACACAACTAACAAATATCAGGGAATAATAATGAAAAGGCAGGTTTGTGAAGTTTCCTAGATCTGTGTTACAACTTGATCATAAGAACAGAACACAAATTACACATTAACTGTGTCAGACAGCACATTATCGGGAATTGGACAGTCAACTTAAAGCCATAGCAACACACACTCAGCTCTGTTTCTTATTCCTCTTTACCATCAACACAGCACCAGAAAATGTTCCTTTGTCATTTGCTTGAACATGTCTAGATCAATGTGATGTTGACAAATACTTTATGCTAATAGCCCACACCATGTTAATGTCAGTTTGCCAACACTGCCAGCTATTTCTTCTCTTTATTTTCTTAGCATCTTCCCCTCCTCTTAACTTAACTACAGAAATGCAGTCGTATGGCCATTTATTTTCATCCTTGTTTCAATATTTAATATAGCTGATCAGCATTTCAGACATATTTTAACAGAGAATGGACAGTGTGCTCCTAGTAAAAAGATATGAATGCTGTTAGCGTTGTTCTCATAGCTCTCAATGTTCTTACACTTTTTATTTTATGTCTACTTTGCATAATACACACACTTCTGACAGAAGAGTCAATTCAATGTTACTTTTTGTTTTAGTCAGAGCAATCAACAACACTTGCAAGCCATTACCACCTAACAATTTTCATTGCTCTTCCCTGCAGTCCTAGAGTGTGTGCATGCAATCATGTAGCTATTTATACTATGTTTACATCTCCTACACCAAGTGATTAAATTGGTATTAAGGATTGCTAACGATTTAACACCACATTTGCAACTTCAAACTTCTCACAGGTCTGAATCTACACTATATAAAGGTAATAGTGTGGCTATGGAAGTTGAAGGAGGGGAGACTGATTGGATACAGATAGACCATTAGTTACTTGAAGGAGAGTGTTCTACAAATTACTGCACTATTTTGTAAGTTAGTTTTATCCTTTTCACAAACTGCTTATATGTTCATATTTTGAATGCATTTCAATATACATTGGAAAAAAGAATTTTGGTATGTATGCAATTTTAAAAAATCACTGTTCCTGTATTCCACATATGTCAATTCCTGCTGTTCTTTCCAAGTAAGTATGGATACATCATAGTATTGTGTTACCATTTTCTATTACATGACGGCCTGAACTGTGTGGGTAACTCACTGGATAGGATGAATGACATACTAGATTGGGCAGGGTCTGTGATGGAACATCTCCTGGGGAGAGCCAGCATCCACACGTCTGTAGAACTACAACATCCTCTGGTGTTAGCTGATCTGGCCATGCTAGATTCCACTCACTTACTGGCAATGATTCCTCTGCTCTATCATTAATTAAGGTGTCCAACCCAGATGTGATAGGCCACTGGATCGTGGTCCTTGCCATAATCATGAAGAGAGCTTGGTCAGCAAACATCACACATGTTCCAATGGCACACCTGTTTTGAACTCGGGACATGGACCTGGCAATGCATCTCCTAACAGATGCAGTTCATGTGATCAGGGCAACAACAATTAAATGACAACTCTACCATTTATGGCTCACATCTGTACAACATGGCAGGGCATAGTGCTAACCCAGAACTTGATTGTGTTCATGCAGACACATGTAAATTTCACAAAAACTGACAATGCCAACCACACACACATGCAAGTTAAAAAAAACTTACTGTTGATTGGGCTTTGCCAATGCTCATCTCCTGACTGACATTTCCTAGTCTCTATTATCTACCTGAATTGTTCATTGTCTTCATTTTTTTATTTCCTTATATGCATTGTTAACAAATGAATTTTGCAACCTGATTGTTTGTTTGATTTTTGACTGTTTCTCTCTCTGTAATATTATAATTTTGGAAATGTCTGTATTTTGTATAATGTTGGAGCTTTTCTCCCCGGGCCTCCGCTGAAAAAGGACATTGTATCCAGTCGGATTTTTTTCCCGGTTAACAAATGTAAAATAAAATAAAATAAATAAAATAAATAAATATATTGTATCCCCTGTTAGTGGCCCTGAGCTATTTCCTACTTTACTAAATGTTCTGTGTTTCTTACTCACACACACTCATTACTTTGAGGTCAACCTTGGCCTGCTGCCCCCTTTCCCATGCAAATGATGTTGATTGCGCCATGCCCTTGGTTCATTTGGGTTTCACTTACCATAGGACATAATGTCTGATGCACAGCATAGATAGCTAGGAGAATGATATTATGCAGGTAGTTTATCTTCTTGCACATTTGTTCATATAATACAGGTTCCATGCTTACCTTAACATTGCAGCATGTATGATTCATGTGCTTTAGGGTTGGCTTTGTCTGATGCTATCCAAAGACAGACATTAAATGGGTAAGTAAAGTTGTGGACATTGGATGGCATCAATTTTAATATTTGTATGTGCTTAGTTTCTTATGTGTATTCCTTTGCTGGAAAACGTGTGCTATCATTTTCCTCTTAACCAGTGTGAGGGTATATTGTGCACACCTACATCTGCAAGCTGCTCTGCAGCTGGAGGCTGTCTCACAGAATCTTCATATGTATGTGCAGGAAGTGTTGCCTTGTCTGTGTTTTCAGGAAAGGTCTATACTGCATCCACAAAAACCTCTTTCAGCAAATGGCTCTTTGCCAAATGCTAACTAGTGAAATCTAACTCCCTTAAACAGCCATGTCAGCGAATTTTGTTCCTAGGGGAAAAACCTCTTGGCCATCATCAGGAATTTATCCTTTTCTCCACAGTAGTGCAATCTCAGAGTTGGTATATTTAGTAAGGGCTGTGTGGGAACACAGCCCCTTGTATTGAGAGGTGTGGGGGTGAAACCTCCCACTTTGGAGGGTTTTAAATTTTGTCTGTTTTTTTGGTTGGCCAAGCATTTTTCCCCCTAGGAAAAAATTTGCTGACATGGTCGTATGAGGAAGTTTGTTTTCGCTGGTTAGCATAGGGCAAAGAGCTGTACACTGAAATGGGTTTTCATGGATGTAATGTAGATCTTTCAGGAATGTGTGGTCCTGGCCCTTGCTGTCCCTATTGCAGCTGTTTCCTCAAGATGATATTATGCAACATTGCATAGACTGTAAGAATTTCTGCACAGGTGCCTGGGTTGTACTGCTGGGAGCCCCCTTATGTGTGCGGACAGTAGAACCATGAATTCAGCATGCCAAACATTCTCTATGATTTTTCTAGTTTGAGCATGGATATTGTATCTTTCCTGTGTGTGTGTGTGTGTGTGTGTGTGTGTGTGTGTGTGTGTGTGTGTGTGTGTGTATGTATGTGTGTGTGTGTGTATATATATATATATATATATATATATATATATATATATATATATATATATATATATATATATATATATATATATATATATATATATATATATATATATATATAAATAAATAAACAGTGCTTTCAGACCCAGTCAGCAGTCTTGTTTTTCCATCTGACCCCCTCTAAATCACTTTCAAAAGAATCTCCTACCTGAAAGAAGCTATCCTGAACACTGTGCCCACAAAACATCTATCTGGAATCCAACCCACCTTTGACTAAGGTAGACCCCCTCTAAATCACTTTCAAAAGAATCTCCTACCTGAAAGAAGCTATCCTGAAAAGTGTGCCCACAAAACATCTATCTGGAATCCAACCCACCTTTAACTAAGGTAGACCCCCTCTAAATCACTTTCAAAATAATCTCATATCTGAAAGAAGCTATCCTGAACACTGTGCCCACAAAACATCTATCTGGAATCCAACCCACCTTTGACTAAGGTTAAGACCTATACTGTATTATAATACTACATACTGTTTTCAGCTGACCTGGGTCTAAAGGCACCACTAATCCGTCTCTCATAATAATCTTGCTCCCTCTATATTTTCTTAAATAAATCTAGCTGCCCCTAGCTTTCTTTATAGAACTACTCACTGAACCTAACTCTGAACATTCTACTTTCACACTGCTTTCCCTCACCTAGCCCTGAAATTGTATTCTGCATCCCTGTCCTGTAGCACGGAAATACCCTGCTAGAGCACAAAACACAGTCTAAACACTACCTTTACCTTAGTACTAAGTACAGATTATATCAAAACTGACAAACAGTTAAAAACTCAAAGATTCAGTTTAAATTCTAATTTACATATAAGCATCTATTTAGCACTACTTAATATAGCTTATTTAACACTACTTTACATAATATAGTTTCTTTAACAGTACTTTACATAATTTAGCTTATTTAACACTACCTACATAATAGAGCTTACAGATACACCTGAAGTCAGTGTTAGCCCTGCTCCACTCGCACCCCTCCCTGCCCCCAATTCCCACCCGCCCCCAGTACCTCGTCACTTATAGATACTTTCCCACACCCCTATTACAACACCAAATCACCCTCACCATCATACTCCTTCCACCCTGCATTACCACCCTATCAGCTTTCAAATAACACAATTATTCCTCCGTCCACTCTACTACCTCCATTCTGATCATCTGACTTTATATCTGTTGTGTCATCAAACTGATTCCAACCACTTGACTCCTCCCTCATTATGTTATACTACTCTTTACTACCCCTTCTGCTAGCCACGTATATACTCACTTTGTATGAAAACCAGCAGCTTAATGGGTATCAGTTCCCTGCTGGAAATACCATCACCCCAGCTTTAGAATATCCCACTTTTAGCCATACCATTAACATTGGGTACAACTCAACATCACTTTCAATCTTACAGCATACCATCCCCCGAAACATTAGCTCAAGATCCAGACACTACTACAAACTTTTAAACAAACTCCTGAGGCGTATCACTGAGTATAGGCCTAGTCTTATACTCAGTGGTGACATTCACCCCAATCCAGGCCCATCCACCACCGATACAATTTCCCTCTTGACCTGCAACCCAAGGCACAAAACTATAACCAGTAGACCAACTAATGCTCTCCTTGTCTGTTCACTTAATATTAGTAACATTAATAATAAGGTACATGAATTGCATGCCCTCCTAGCTGTCTACTCCCCTGACATTCTCTGTCTATCTGAGGCCTGGTTAAAACCTAACATTACTGACAATGAAGTGCTACCACCCGGATATAATATACACAGGCTGGATCGTGCTTCCAGGAAAGGCGGAGGGGTGGCTGTACTGTATAAATCTGCATTGAATGTGACCATAGATGTTATTCAACCACCTCAGATCAATAACTCAGAGATTATTGCCACTAGATTGCAACTTAACAAAAGTAAAAGCATCAGCATCGACTGTATTTATATTCCCCCAGGTAATAATGTAGCCACACTTGAAGACACGCTTCATTGGCTATCTTGTCACTACCCCCAAGAAACACTAATACTAGGAGACTTTAACATCAACTGGGGCTCTTGTTCCAAAGAATCCTCTTCTACTCACATCAACTTGCATGCATTTACACAAACCATTTCCACCCCTACCAGACTAGGTAAACCCAACCAAAAAGATAGTATACTCGACTGGGTACTCGTAAATAGTAATCCCCAACTGTACACTGCTGGTACTCTCCCCAATGACATGTGACCATTTTCTCACTTACATAGTTAAGGATAAAGCCATTACCCCACAACCACCCCTACTCAGAAAAGTCATGAGCAAAAGAAACTTTGACCCTGACAAATTCCAAATGGAACTTAGCTCTTGAAATTGGTCCATGCTAAAACACCTACACTTAGAGAAGGCAGTTGCCTATTTTAACAAGTTTCTTGGAATTCTTGATCTACATGCACCTGCCCACTCAAAATGTACAAAAGCAAGAACTGCACCATGGCTATCTAAAGAGACAAGACAAAAAATTACCAGCAGAAACAAACTATGGGCTCAATGGGGTTCCACAAAAGACCCCCATGAACATGTAAAATATAGGTATGCTAGGAATGAAACAAAAAATGTATTCCACAGGACAAAAAACAATACTACTGCAATTTACAGACAACCATCAAGGACAATCCTCAGAAGTTCTGGGCAGGGCTAAACAATCTACTCTGCCCTGGTAAAACATCTACACCTATCCCTGCTGCCACCATTGATAAATCCCCAGCGGAGGTCTCTGACAGTTTTAACCATTTTTTTACTGAAACAATTCAAGCTCTAGCTAGACAATTACCTTCTAGCTCCCCTGCCCCTGATACTTCTACCTCTAAAAACTGACTCTCATTCTCCTTCTAACCAGTGTCCACATCTGCTATCCGTAACATGATCAAAAAATTAAAACCTACCACACTTTCCGCTGACCAGCTCCCTGCTGAGTACCTTCAAAAATCAGCTGATGCCATTGCCTATCCAATATCGATACTAATCAATCGTACCATACCAGAAGCTAACATTCCCACCATCTGGAAAACATCCTACGTAATCCCACTACATAAAGGAGGTTCCTCTACGGAATTCTCCAATTATAGGCCTATAGCTATACTTTCTCCACTTGCAAAGATTATGGAAAAATGTATAGAAAAACAATTTATGCACCACCTAATCCAAAATCACATCATGGCGGATACCCAGCATGGTTTTCGTCCACACCATAGCACAACCTCAGCGTTAATGGCTTTTACCAATACCATAAACAATAACTGTAACAATAATCACATATCCTCTGCCCTATTCTTGGATCTTTCCAAGGCATTTGACATGGTTGATCACCAACTTCTGGTTCACACCTTGCAAACTTTCCACCTTGATACTAATGCCCTTCTTTGGTTTACATCCTGCATTAATGGAAGACAACAGGCTGTCCTATGGCAGAACAAGCCCTCTGATCTATTACCAAACACCCTTGGAGTACCACAAGGCTCCATATTAGGGTCCCTACTGTTTTCCATCTTTAATAATGACTTGTATACAGTCATACCAAATGTCAGCTGTATCTGATATGCTGATGACTCCACCCTGATTTGCTCAGCTACTTCTCCCACAGACCTGAGGGTCACTACCCAGTCCACCTTTAATACCATAGAAAATTGGCTCTCTGAACATAGATCATTACTAAATCCCCAAAAAAAACAAAATGTTGTTATTCTCTCCAACTCATAGGTCTGCCACCTTCACCTTTACCATAAATGCAAAAGATGGGACAATAATTTCCCCTGACCCCTCTACAAAATTACTAGGTGTCATTATTGACAATAACCTAAAGTTTGACGTACAAGTAAATCAAACAATTAAGAACATCAATAAAAAACTTGGGTCACTGTATAGAATAAAAGCCTTCCTAACCCCTCCAGCTAAGATGGCTATAGCTCGCTCTCATCTACTCTCAACACTTTTATACGCATCCCCCTTCTCTCCAATCTAAACAAACTGTACTAAATAGACTGTCAACCTAATACAATCATATTGCCAGGTTTGCCACTGGAATGCCTTTTAAAACCCAACACTGCATCAATCTAAAACAGCTTGGGTGGCTAGAACTTTCCAGTCTCATCCAATATAACCTGCTGATCATGGCTAACAAAATCTTCAATAATCCAGATAACACACCAGCCCTTCAAAATATTATGACCTCCCACAACAATCCAAGACTGTTCAATTCTCGAACAAACTTCTAACTCAGACAATCAAAATCAACAACGCCGCTGGAGATGCCCTCTTTGCTAACGCTGCAGGCAGAGCCTGGAATTTACTTCCAGGTGATATTACTTTGCTCTCCTCCCTAGGACAATTTAAAACTAAACTCAAACAACATATGGCATTTAACTGGCTTTGCCACTGCATGTGAATAACCCAACTAACTATTATTTGTTAATTTTCTCCTGACTATAACCAGGGGTATCTCATGTCTGTCTATGTATTCGTTGGTAATACTACGTATGTACTCTTGTTTTACTTGTATTATTGTATCTGATAACTTGGAGCTTATCTCCCCGGGGCCTCCATTGAAAATGGACATGGCTCCAGTTGGACGATCCCTGTCAACAAATGTAAAATAAAAACAAAATAAAAAAAAAAAATATATATATATATATATATATATATATATATATATATATATATATATATATATATATATATATATATATATATGTGTGTGTATAGATGTAGGACTGTTGAATGATAGTTAAACAGTCTCAATCCAGAATCACCGAATGCACTTTAATGATAGCACTTTTACCAAAAAAGCACTTTCATTAAAGTGCGTCAAAAAAAAAAGGAAAAACAATAAAAAGGTGTTTATGCATGGGGGCTATACCCCCCTGCACCCCCCCACGTGGGGGGCTGTGCCCCTCAGACCCCCCCTACTTTAATATTCTCACTCCGAGATCACACTACAGTGGGGAAAAGGAAAAAATTCCCTTACCTGCACTGTAGTACAATCTCCACAACAGTCATTCCCCCACGACTCCCTCTGGTTGCAGGCATACATACGCAAAAGTGCTTTTTTGTTTAAAAGCACTTTCGCGTAAGTATGTCCGGCCATTAAGCCTTCGGTGAAAAGTACCGTTGAGCATCAGTCCGAGACCCATATATATATATATATATATATATATATATATATATATAGGCATTTCTCATGAGTGTCATCAGCCACGATTCCAGTGAATAACCTGCATCAACCAGTAGATGGCCTTGTGGAATATCACCCCTAGCAAACCTTTATTAAAGCTGCACAGTGTGCTATATGTGGGAGTCATGGTAATTTCTTGAATTGTCTGTGCATTCACTGAAGATAATCTCTCAGGTATTAGAGACAACCTGGCAATTCAATCAGTGGAACCCATTCCTTTTGCTATATATCCTTCCATGTTCCCCAGGTGGGACTTTTTTGTTTTTAATTTCTCTATGTCTTTCAGGTTTCTAATACCATGACAGAAATGGATCCCCATTCCTAAGTCAAAGTACGATTAAATTTCATGAAACTGGTATTGTTTTAGTCTTTGATGTTATCCAGAAGTGGTCTTTGTAGCACCGACCATGTGCTCAGTAATCTACAATCCATAGAGAGTCACATGTATCAATAACATATCTAAGTGGGTCTACTTCAAATGCTCAGATTTGCAGAACATCGAACCACACATCACTGAGAATGAGATGATAGATGTTCTACAATATCAAACATGAAAGTATACTAAATTAAAAAAGCTAAAAACCCTGCTTGTAAGTTTTAGCAGGGAGGCAACTCCCCTGCATCCCCCCACACCCCCTGCTACATAAATATACCAACCCCAAGATCGCACTACAGAGAAGAGAATGGTAAACTTCTCATTCTGTGCCAAAGAAGTTTTCACGTTTTAGTTTTTTTTTTCAGTTCAGTATTGCAGAACTTCAGTCCTGTGGTCCTTGATGATCAGAGGTTCAATGTTCTTCAATTTTGATACTCTGAAGGGGACCCATCTAAGTACCATTGTAATTTTTTTTTTTTTATAAGACTTGTTGCTTATGCTACTGTTGGAACTGTCTGGGTATCCTTCTTCCACATTGCCCTTGTTTCTGCCTGTATTTTGTGACTTTTTGTCTCTCTGTACATAAGACACTGAGTCACTGTGTGTAGCAATTTCATTCATCAATGCTACTTTTGTCTTCTTTTCATGGACTGTTATATCTCATTTTCTTGCATCTATTTTTGAACTGTTGGTAATAGGTGATTCTATGTGATATAAACTTCATAATTTTCTATAATTCTTTGTGGGTCATGTTTCGAGTGTTTTTTAGCTACTTCAGTATTAGAATGTTTACACAATCCTCCTATGCAACAGTCTTGCCACATTATGCCTTTCAGTATACAGTCCTTCTGCCATTAGTATATCACAACCAGCAGCAAGATGTGCAACTGTTTCCAATTCTGTTTTACAAAATCTACATTTGTCTATTTCTCCCACATGTTCATTGAACTTTGTAAACCAGCATGTACATAGTCCACTGTTTTGTGCCAATATTAACTTTTCATCTTTTGGTTTAAATTCACTTCCCCTTAAACATTCCTGTATTCAGTCCTGATCAATATGAGGTTGTTCCAAGAGTTTTCTATACTTGCAAAAACATTTATACATTTTTCACATTTCTTGCCTTCTCATGTGATTCTTCACCTTATATTTTTCCCTGATTTTTATCTACTTCTGGTTTGATTTTCATTCCGACTTAACACCGATAATGCTTCTGCTAAACTAAGGAGGGAAGCCATCTTAGACTTATTCTCCTCATGTTTTAAAACTTTCACAACACTTGGGTCTTGTGAGGTCAGCAGATATGTATGCAGACCTACAACTGCAGATCTATACATGTAGTCAATTTTGAGGAGCAGTATACCTCCTTCCGAACAGTGAATATATATATATATATATATATATATATATATATATATATATATATATATATATATATATACATATATATATATCTATATATATATATATATATATATACATATATATATATCTATATATTTTTTCTTGGTATGCACTGATTTTTAAAACTCATTTGATGAGCATGACAAATCCTTCTTGTGTTCCTGTCTAACCGATCCAAAACCTTTAGGGGCGAGTCAATCACTCCAAAACTGCAAGTTAGGACAGGAAAAGCAAATTGGTTTATAGCGTGGAATTTGCTCCTAGATATTGGTGCTGTTTTTCAGTATTCATTTTAGTCTTATAAAATATTCCTCAGTAAGTTTTATTCCACTTGTTCATGTTTCATTGTTGATCTTTCATCAATTCTCAAATATTTATACACTCCCTCTTGCTCAAGTTCTTTTATGTCACATTCCTGTCCAAAGCTGATGTTTTCTTGGTGCTGCAGCTTTCCTGCTTTAAAGGCTGCTTTTGCACATTTATCAAAACCAAATGACATTCTTATATCATTTGAAAAGGTTTTGACCACTTGCAGTTGTGCTTTCAGTTCCACCTCTGATGAGCTATACTGTTTTAAGTCATCCACAAAAAGATGAGAAGTCTTTAAACTTTGTTGCTTTTGGGGGGGGTCAGACTGTAGCTATGACCTAATCTGTTAAGCAAACAGCTTAATGCATTGATGCAAGCCAAAATAGTCATCTTGGAGTATCCCCCTTTGAGGTTTTATCCCTGGAATAATAACTTGTCCTCTATCATGACTTAACTGCAAAGTGGTTTGCCACTGATTTATGGTCACTGTAATGTAAGTGATCAGTGTAGGGTGTAGCTTATACATTTTTAAGCACTCTTTTATTCATGATGTGGGATACTGACAAATGTTTTGTAGGCGATCCATACTATACTTAGATTCTTCACCTTTTTAGAGTTCTCCATTATGACATTAATTAACAAAAAATTTCCTTTGCTCCATATGACTTTCTTCACTTACCCTTTTGTTTTATTGCCATAATTGCATTTTCTTCTAGATGACTATAAACTCAGTCAGCATCAAATCCAGTGTATAGTTTATACATTATCAGAAGGTAATTTATTGGTCTATAGTTTTTAGCATAGCTTGCAGGTTAGCTCTTAAGAAGGAGTATTGCTTTTCCTGTTGTTAACCAGCTTGGTGTCTGCTTGGGGTGCTCATATAAATAATTTTATGTTTGGCTAAATCTTCATGTAAATATGTTAATACTTTTAGCTAGAAGTTAGGTACTGCATCTGGACTTGAGGTTTTTCCATTTAGGAAACCTGTGTTTCAATCTTTCTTGCCATTAATTCATCCCATTTCATATCATGTACACTTGAACTTCTTATTCTTTCTTTTGCTTCTTTTATCCATGCTGCATCGTTGTTTTGTTCCATAGGATCGTCATAGATATTTTTCCGAAATGCACCAATCTCTTCATTTTTTTTTTCATGGTGTTTCAATTCCTTTTGCTTTGTTTCCTAATTTTCTATAAAACATTTTTGGATCATCAATAAATTTCTAATTTTGTACTTTTTATTTATATTTATGTGCATAACTTCTACATTTTTCAGCCTGTGCTGATATTTTTAGTTTATTATTTGTGATAGTACACAATAGATATTGATCTGTCCTGATACTGAGCATTGCTTTTATCATTTCTATATTTCTGAGTATTTTTGTTGTGATCTGTTTCCTTTTCTATACTCTTCTAACTGTGACACTTCTTGTCTTAATCACTTTATAGTTTTCTCTACTCTGTGCCTCCATGATGACATTTGATTTCTCCTCTTCCTTTCCCTTACTGTCCTGTTTTTGTGCTAAGACTTTATCTGTTATTAATTTAGCTACACTTTAATAGAGCCTATTCACTTCTGTTATATTGCATGAATTTCTAAAGACAGTCCTAATTACTGTGTTTGATTGTTTTATCATACTTCTAACTTTTTGAGTTTTATTGTCTTTCTGTTGTCTATTTTTTTTCATTAATCTTAATATGTCTGTCCATCACTATTACAAAAAGCAATTCTTCTCTTAGGTCATTTTCTTCTAAACTGAGGGCATGTTCTTTGCTCTCCATCTCCTGTGGGCATTCTATAGAAAGTTCCAAAGCATCTTCCTGTACTACAGACTCTTCAGTTTCATCCTGTCTCATCCGTTGTTCTTTCATATGGGAACTTACTTGCCTATCACTCCACAACATTGATTGTGCCAGAGTCACTTCAGTTTCCTGTTCCTTTTCTTGCTGTACAACTCCAACTGAACTTTTGTACTGGTTCCACTGGAAGGCTCCAAAGTGTCTTCATATGACAACTAATTAGATGTTTTGCTCTCCAATGGTTTCTCCTTAATTTGGGGATCCATTGATTAATGTTATGGAGTTAGGATTTTCAACACTAAATCCTTCAGTTTGCAGGTAATCCATAACCTCAGTTTCTGTTTCTTTAACGTCTTCATTGATAATCCTCTTTTCTACTTTTCCTCTTTGCTTTCTTTTTTGTATTGTAAATTTTCCATAGCTGGATGCCTTTGCCTGTATTTCTCTTTAAATATCATCAATGTTGCTATTTTTATATTGATTAGTTTTGCTTTCTCCTTCGCATAAATAATGCACCATATTAAATCTCTTTTTCTTTCCCATGTCCATATTTCTTCTTCAGATGTCTCCTGCTCCTCCTGTTTCTTTTTACTTGGGGGACTCATTGCTCCATCATGCTGTGATATAACCTGTTAGACTTTCTACACTAAATCCTGCCTTTACAAGTATTCCATGACTTCAACTTCTATTTTTTCAACTTCTACTTTACTTATCTAATTTCTACATTTCCTATTTGTGATATTATTTTTTATTGTGAAATTTTCCATAACTGGATGCTCTTGCCTGTATTTCTATTTCAAATATCTTTGGGGCTTTTTTTGCATTGATTAATTTGGCTTTCTCCTTTGCATAAATATCGCATCATGCCAGACCTCTCTTTATTTCTCATTCCATATTTCTTTTTTATACCTTTCAAAAATCTCTAGATTTTGTTCTTAATAATTTTTGCACTTCTTCAGTCACTTCTTTTTCCAAATGGCCCAATGTTTCTAGGTCTGCATAATTTTTTTTCATATATATGTTGTATTAGTGAACACAAATTTTTATTTCAAGCTTCTGACCATTTTTCTTGTGCAAATATTCTTCTTTCCTCTAATTTCTCTCTTAATCCTTTTGTATATCTTCTGTCTGGAAATTATGGGCTTCTTGCAATACATAATAGCAACAATACATAATTTCATTCTTATCCTCAATAGTCCACTCTATCATCTTTATGGCTCTTTTTTGACCTCAGTTTTTGTGATATTTGGGGACTACCACTTCCTTCTACAGTAGGGAAGGGGTGTATACTCCCCCTGTGCCTGGCCTAGCCACATTCTAAGAATGTTTCTCTGTCTTGAAGATTCTACACTGCCATTTTTTCCAGTCCTGGCACCAGTGCACCTACCAGGATTGGGCACTTTTTTTATCCTGGGTCTTGAGCACCCAGCTAGCTTTTTTTATTTTCTAATGTATTCTGTCCATGATATACATTATATAAAATGCAGTCTATATATCAATGTCTTCTTGATGAGATTTTGTGAAAAAACACGGTCCACCTTGTCAAGGCACTCACCAGGACTTGAGCATGAATTCAGTTCCTGCAATATTACTCTCCTTTACTTGCTGATTTACCACCTTTCCATTCGGATTTTTACATCAATGCAGCTATTTCCCCTAAAACGTCATGGAAGTGTGCTACAGCATACAATTCCTACATTGTTCTTGCTGTCTCCTCTGGCATACGTGGAAAATAAATATACTCCCTTGCATGCTGTAGCATAGCATTAAGACACTCATGCGATATTTTGGAGACTGAGGCCTGTGACACCTTTAATATACCCCTCTGGGTCTCTAGAATTTGCCAGTAGCTAATATCCTTAATGCTACACACAACTTAAGCTTCTACTGCTATAGGTTCTCTATTATTTCTCCTAGGTCTGAGGTGGGGGTGACAGAGGTTGCAGAGTTCCTGTAGTGTTTCCCTATCAACCCTGCATCTCTCTACTATTTTGATATCATGCAGTACATAATATGTTAAAATGATGGTTGAACACCCTTCTTCACCTTGGCTGAGGACTATCAGCATCATAGATTTAAGCCTGTTCCACATACACATGTAAGACAGCAGCAGCAGCTTCTACCATTTCTTTCCTATGTGGGATGGTGGCTGTACTTCAAAAGGTTTTGGAGTTCATGCCAAATGGTTACACCATCTCTTCCCGAATACTTTTAGCTTGCTGAATGGTATCGCCATGTTGGATTGGTTAATTAGCATGTAATTCATCTAAACAAGCCACTGGGGATGCACAAGCCAGTGCATTTCTTTATGCCGGTCCCAAGCCCGAATAAATGGGGAGGGTTGCGTCAGGAAGGGCATCCGGCTTAAAACTTCACCAAATCATTTCATACAGTCACCAATAAATATTTCCATACCAGATCGGTCGAGGCCTGGGTTAGTAACGACTGCCATCAGTACTGTTAGCCAACAGGGTGCTGGCAGAAATTGGGCTACTGTTGGCCAAAGGAGGAGAAGAGGCGGAAGGCATGGCCGAAGGCAGGAAGAGAGGAGAAAGGCTAGGACTGTGGTAGTGAGGGTCGTAACTTTGAATGTTGGCAGTATGACTGGCATAGGGAGGGTGCTAGCTGATATGATGGACAGAAGGAAGGTTGGTATATTGTGTGTGCAAGAGACCAGATTGAAGGGGAGTAAGGCTAGGTGTATCGGAGGTGGTTTCAAATTGTTTTATCGTGGTGTGGATGGGAGGAGAAATGGCATAAGAGCTATTCTGAAGAAACAGTATGCTAAGAATGTTTTGTAGGTGAAAAGAGTGTCTGATAAAGTGATGTTTATGAAGCTAGAAATTGATGGTGTAATGATGAATGTTGTTAGTGCATATGCTCCAAAAGTTGGGTGTGCAATGGTAAGAAAGAAAAATTTTGGAGTTAATTGGATGAATTGGTGATGACTGTACCCAAGGGTGAGAGAGTGGTGACTGGAGCAGATTTCAATGGGCATGGTGGTGAAGGGAACAGAGGGGATGAGGAAGATAAGGGTAGGTATGTTGTTAAACAAAGGAATGCAGAAGGTCAGATGGTAGTGGATTTTGAGAAAAGGATGGACATGGCTGTGGTGAATATGTATTTTAACAAGAGGGAGGAGCATAGGGTGACATATAAGAGTGGAGGAAGATGCACACAGGTAGATTATATCTTATGTAGGAGGGCCAGTCTGAAGGAGATTTGAGACTGTAAAGTGGTGACTGGTGAAAGTGTAGTTAGGCAGGATAGGATGGTGGTTTGTAGGATGACGTCGGTGATCAAGAAGAGGAGGAGGAGTGTGAGGGCAGCACCAAGGATCAAATGGTGGAAATTGAAAAAGGGTAATTGTGAGGTGGAGTTCAGGGATGAGTTAAGACAGGCACTGGGTGCCAGTGAAGAGTTACCAAATAACTGGGTAACTACAGCAGAGCTAGTAAGGGAGATGGCTAGAAAGGTGCTTGGTATCACTTCGGGACAAAGGAAGGATGACAAGGAGACATGGTGGTAGAATGAGGAAGTACAGAAGAGTATACAGGCAAAGTGGTTGGCAAAGAAGAAGTGGGATTGTCAGACAGATGAAGAAAGTAGACAGGAGTATAAGGAGATGAGGTGCATGGCAAAGAGAGAGGTGGCGAAGGCTAAGGATAAGGCATATGAAGAGTTGTATGAAAGGTTGGACACTAAGGAGAGAGAAAAGAACCTGTACTGATTGGCTAGACAGAGGGACCCAGCTTGGAAAGATGTGCAGCAGGTAAAGGTGATAAAGGATAATGAAGGAAACATACTCACAAGTGAGGAGAGTGTGTTGAGGAGATGGAAAGAGTAGTTTGAGGGGTTGATGAATGAATAGAATGAGAGGGAGAGAAGGTTCAGTGATGTAGGGATAGTGAATCATGAAGTACAATGGATTAACAAGGAGGAAGTAAGAATAGCTTTGAGGAGAATGAAGAATGGAAAGGCTGTTGGCCCAGATGACATACCTGTGGAAGCATGGAGGTGTTTAGGTGAAATGGCAGTGGAGTTTTTAACCAGATTGTTTAATGAAATCTTAGAAAGTGAGAGGATGCCTGAGGAATGGAGAAAAAGTGTTTTGGTACCGATTTTTAAGAATAAGGGTGATGTGCAGAGCTGTAGTAACTACAGAGAGATTAAATTGATCAGTCACAACATGAAGTTATGGGAAAGAGTAGTGGAAGCTAGGTTAAGAAGGGACATGATAATTAGTGATCAGCAGTATGGTTTCATGCTGGGAAAGAGCACTACATTTGTGGTGTTTGCTCTAAGAGTGTTGATGGAGAAGTACAGAGAACGTCAGAAGGAGTTGCATTGTGTTTTTGTAGACTTAGAGAAAGCATATGACAGGGTGCCTAGAGAGGAGCTGTGGTATTGTATGAGGAAGTCAGGAGTGTCAGAGAAGAATGTAAGAGTGGTACAGGATATGTACGAGGGTAGTGTGACAGCGGTGAGTTCTGTGGTGGGAGTGACGGATGCGTTTAAGGTGGAGGTGGGGTTACATCAAGGATCAGCTCTGAGCCCTTTCTTATTTGCAATGGTGATGGACAGGTTGACAGACGAGATCAGACAGGAGTTCCCGTGGACTATGATGTTTGCAGATAACATTGTGATCTGTAGTGAGAGTAGGGAACAGGTGGAGGAGACCCTGGAGAGATGTAGATATGCTCTGGAGAGAATAGGAATGAAGGTCAGCAGGGCTAAGACAGAATATATGTGTGTGAATGAGAGGGAGGATAGAGGAATGGTGAGGATGCAAGGAGTAGAGGTGGTGAAGGTGGATGAGTTTAAATACTGGGGTCAATAGTTCAGAGTAACGGTGAGTGTGGAAGAGAGGTGAAGAAGAGAGTATAGGCAGGATGGAGTGGGTGGAGAAGAGTGTCAGGAGTGATTTGTGACAGACGAGTACCTGTAAGAGTGAAAGGGAAGGTCTACAAGAGGGTAGTGAGACCAGCTATGTTATATGGGTTGGATACAGTGGCATTGACAAAAAGGCAGGAGTTTGAGCTGGATGTGGCAGAGTTAAAGATGTTAAGATTTGCACTGGGTGTGACAAGGTTGGACAGGATTAGGAATAAGTATATTAGAGGGTCAGCCCAGGTTGGAAGGTTTGGAGACAAAGCCAGAGAGGGAAGATTACATTGGTTTGGACATGTGCTGAGGAGGGATGCTGAGTATATTGAGAAAAAAGATGCTAAGGATGAAGCTACCAGGTAACAGGAAAAGAGGAAGGCCTAAGATAAGGTTTATGGATGTGGTAAGAGAGGACATGCAGGTGGTTGGTGTGACAGAGCAAGATGCAGAGGACAGGAAGAAATGGAAACAGGTGATCCACTGTGGCAACACCTAACGAGAACAGCCAAAAGAAGATGATGATTAGCATAATCTGCTGTTTACCTTTGTTTGGTGGCTCTACACAATGTTTGGAGCTGTTGAATGAATACAAAACAGCAAGTGGCGTACACACGATTGCAGAACAGACATTAGCTGTTCCTAAATATGGCCCATAGACACAGAGATATCTGTACCTATTTTATTCTTAGAAAAAGATTTACACAATAATATCATTGCTTTACTCATTAGATGCGTATCTTTTGTACCTTCTTTCTGTGTATCTCATCCACAGACTATTTCTGACCTTAATTTGCTCACCAGGAATTGAAATTTTAACTACGAGCTTTGCCCTTACAAGTCTTTATGTATTTATTATGTATTGATTCTGAAAATGTTTTTCCAGAATTTAGTTGCATGACGTGTAACTTTTATCCCTTTTCATCTTTCTTTTGAAATATTTGAGCAATTAGTACTACAAGATTTAGACATGAATCAGACTTAGGTGTTCATGATTTTTCTGATTATCTTAGTAGATCTGAAAGGCAAGCACTAATGGAATTAAGTGATAACATTTGTAACCACCAAATTATGGTTAAGGGTAGAGCTATAGTTATATGGGAACACAGTTATTATGATGAATAACAGGCAATGGTTTATTGTATCAAAAATTAACAGCAGATCGTACCCCTTTATTTAAACATCATACTGATATTTTTTTCACTTGTGGATAGGGTGTTTTTTTTCTATTATTCAGGTAAAAAAAAAAAAAAACAGTAATCTTACTTTACTTAGGTTCATAGGTTCATAGGTGTGTACTAGGCTAATGACCCTGGGGTCTTTACAAGCCTAGCTATAGGATTACCCTGGCATAGTGCCACCCAACATTTTTTCCCAGTGCCTCTGTCAAGTAGAGCCCCTGGAGTTATCCCTGGGGTGAATTTTCTGTTTCTCATCCACTCATCAAGATTTCTCTTGAAAAGGATCAGCAAGGTGCTCTGCTTGACATATATGGGAAGTCTGTTCCATAGCATGGGTTATGAACCTGTAACTCCAGAATGTTCTGTTAATTGTGGTAATGAGGCTGAGGTCTCTGGAGCATGTGGTGTGGAAGGATTGGGATTTCTTTAGATGTAGCATTTCTTGAAAAGATCTTGAAAACATCTATATGAAATCAACTGGATGTATAAGTGAATATAAGCACACTTTTATCAGCTCTTTTGCATATAGTACTGTATTTAATTTATTTATTTGTGTTTTTCACTGAATATTAACTCAACTGAAGTTGTGGTGGTCTCTCTACAGTGTACTTTTTAGAATTTTTGTGTAGCCATTGAAAGCAGTCGGGGGGTAGTTTCACCTCATCACTGACATTCTGTCTTGCCTAATATAAGTGGTACATTTTGAGTTATCTCAGCTTAATATCAGAGCTTTGGCAGGATAACATCTACCTGAAATCAATTGGACGTATAAGTGAATTTAAGTACACTTTTATCTGCTCTTTTGCATATAGTACTGTATTTAATTTATTTATTTGTTTTTCACTGAATATTAACTCAACTGAAGTTGTGGCTGTCTCTCTACAGAGTACTTTTTAGAATTTCTGTGTAGCCATTGACAGCAGTGGGGGTAGTTTCAACTCATCACTGACATTCTGTCTTGCCTTATATAAGTGGTACATTTTGAGTTATCTCTGCTTAATATCAGAGCTTTGGCCGGTTAACATCTACCTGAAATCAACTGGATGTATAAGTGAATTTAAGTACACTTTTATCTGCTCTTTTGCATATAGTACTGTATTTAATTTATTTATTTAAATACTCTATACTCAAAAACAGCAATAAAACAAACCTACAGAAATTCTGGAAAGGAGTCGCTACCGTTATCAGTCCTGGCAAATCAGACAACACCAGCCCAGACCCTAATGCTCCTGACATAGACTTAGCTTCCCAATTTAACTCTTTTTTCATTAATTCCATTTCAAAACTAACTTCAGCATTCTCTAACAACACCACTCCCTGCACCTCACCCTCACCTTCCTCTCCTAATACCGTTACCTCTTCTCCAACAACTTCACTCTCTTCTTCACCACCACCACCTTCCTGTAATACCCTCTCTTCCCATCTCTCTCCTTTTTCTCTAAAACCTATACCCATATCCACCATAAAAAAAACTCCTTCAGAAGCTTAAGCCATGCTCCAATGCCCCTGACAACATCCCATCATATAGTATGGCCACAGAAGCCATTGCCTACCCCATTAGTATTCTAATCAACCGCTCTGTACAAGAATGCATAGTACCCCAAATCTGGAAAATGGCTTATATCATACCCTTACATAAGGGTGGCAATAATAACAACACTACTAATTTTCGCCCCATAGCCATCTTATCACCCATTTCTAAACTCCTAGAAAAATGTATCCAAATACAACTCCTACCATATCTCTTAGACAATAACCTGTTAACTCCAACACAGCACGGTTTTAGACCTTGTAATAGTACTATGACTGCCCTCCTCTCCTTCCTGGAAATCATAAATAAAGCCCGAGACTCTGGACACATTATCTCTACCCTTCTAATTGACCTCTCTAAAGCCTTTGATACTATCTCTCACAAACTTCTTCTAACTAAACTCTCTCAGCTCAACCTATCTTCCTCCTCTTTAAATTGGTTCTCCAGTTACTTATCAAATAGATATCAATCTGACAAATGGAAAAAGGCCACCTCCTCTTTCCTTACTACCCCAACAGGAGTTCCCCAAGGTTCCATATTAGGTCCTCTCCTCTTCAATATATTCATAAATGACGTCCATAACTCTATCCCTTTCTCAAATATCATTCAATAGGCAGACGATTCTACTATTATCTGCTCTGCAACATCCCTTCCTATGCTACAAAAGCTAACACAAGATGCATTCTCTATCACAGAACAATGGATTAATCAAAATCACCTTGCACTAAATGCCTCCAAAACCAAATTAATGATATTCACTCCCTCCAAAAACACCTCTATCAATTCTAACACTTTTTCTATCACTAGTCATAACAACACATCTTTGGAATTGGTATCTGAGACCAAATTACTTGGGGTACAAATTGATAATAAGCTTAAATTCAACTCTCACCTACAACTAAATATAAAAAAAACATCAAAAATTAGGCATGCTCTACAGACATAATCGCTATCTCACACCATCCACTAAAATCACTCTCGCTACCTCATTTCTTATCCCCTCCCTTCTCTATGGATCTGCACTCTTAACTAACCTTCAATCTTCCCTTAAAACTCAACTTTCCACATGCTACAACAAAATAGCTAAATTCGCTACTAGCCACAAGTCCTCTAGTCACCACTGCTCTTCCCTCCACAAACTAAAATGACTAGAACTATCCAATCATCTCACCTACACTCAACTAACTCTTGCACATAAACTAATTTTCAACCCCTTACTGTGTCCATCCCTATCCTCTGCCTTTAAAATGCACCTACCTAACAGAACACTAAGATCTAACAACCAAAATCTAATAGAATTATACAAACCAAGTCGTCCCTCTGGAAAAAATCTCCGATCCTATGGTCTAGCTCGTCTCTGGAACTCTCTTCCACCACTCATTCATACCATCTCCAATCACTCTACATTCAAAAAATCTCTTCACTCTTACCTATTATCCAAGTGGGAATGCTCCTGTTCTTACCTATTATCCAAGTGGAAATGCTCCTGTTCTTACCTATTATCCAAGTGGGAATGCTCCTGTTCTTACCTATTATCCAAGTGGGAATGCTCCTGTTCTCATCTGACATAATCTACACCAGCAAATGTCCACCTCTCTGGCCACTTCCATTCTACCTCTCCTACCACAATCTTTCTCTGCTCGTACTAACTATACATCCTCTCTAAACTGTACCCTTATGTGTCATGTTTTAAAGTTTCATAAAAACTAATAATCCTCTGAATACTATATTAAACAGTTGAAATAATTGTATTCAAACTAAAACCTATTTGTAATCTGATACTAGAACTGTTCTCATACACTAAATTGTATCACTTGTAAATGTTGTATCTTAACCAAAAACCTATTCAACCACCTGGTTTCTTGAACTACATTACTTATGTCACTTGTAAATATTGTAATTATAATGTATAACCTATTGTAACTTGTTACTGGAGCTTTTCTCCCCAGGACTCCATTGAAAACGGGTTCATTTTGGCACAATGGACTATCCTGGTAAACCAACTGCAAATAAATAAATAAAAATACAATATTTGTGTTTATCACTGAATATTAACTCAACTGAAGTTGCGGCTGTCTCTCTACAGAGTGCTTTTTAGAATTTTTGTGTAGCCATTGATAGCAGTGGGGGGTAGTTTCACCTCACCATTGACATTCTTTTTTGACTTATACAAGTGGTACATTTTGAGTTATCTCTGCTTAATATCAGAGCTTTGGCCGGCTAACATCTACCTGAAATCAACTGGATGTTTAAGTGAATTTAAGTACACTTTTAACTGCTCTTTTGCATATAGTACTGTATTTAATTTATTTATTTGTTTTTTCAATGAATATTAACTCAACTGAAGTTGTGGCTTTCTCTCTACAGTTAGTTCCCCACCCCCCCCCCCACTCCCTGTTCTTGTTTTGGCATTAATGTTGGTGGCTTTGAAATTGCCCTTCCCTCTTGTAGATTTGTCTTTGGATACTCCTTCTGGGCCCATCGCATTTGCTCACTCAACTGAGTGCATTGAGATCATATTCTGATTTCAGGCACTCCTACTGTGGACAAAGAGAGCATCTGGGAATGGGCCATAAAGTCTGTTTTTCAAAATTTCCCTTTTAACTAGCCAGCTTTTTAGTTTTAGCACTCATCTGTTTCTTTGATCTCAGCACTTGTTCAGAACTCATTGTAAGCACTAAATACGTTACAAATTACTACAGCACTCAACTTTCCTCACTTGTCTAGAGGAAAACAGTTTTTAGTACTTAATAAATAAGCACCTATTCAGGCATGTCTAAAAGTCAGCTCCCGGTGTTTTCTCCTGTCTACCTGATGAATCTGGGCATCTTGAGACAATGCAGCAATTGCCTCATGTACACAGGCAACCCTCTCCTCTTACCACCCAAGACTACGACCTGTGAGAGATGCACTTATATAGCAAAACTAGAAGCAAAGCACTCTTTACCAAAGACATGCCTAGACAGTCAAGAGGAGAAGGTAAACACTTGCACTGCACCACACTCATCACATATTCCCTCAAAACCTACACCACCAAAACACACACACAGAACCACAAAACACACACCTACATTCGCAGAGGCTCTCTGTACTAATCTGCCCAAACAACAGAGACCTCCAAAGCAGAAATGCAAGCAACCTCCGCCCCCCCAACACAATCCAAATGACACATAGTCCACATACTCAGTGTGCCACTCAACTACAGCCTATAAGACATAACGTACCCAACACTCTAGTCATAGGTGACTCTATAGTCAGGCACACTGATGTTCCACTCACCAGGCTAAACAAGGAAAAAGTTACTGTCAGCTACCTGTCAGGTGCCAGGATCCGCCACATAATGCACGCACTCAGGTCACTCCACAACAAGTACAAATATGACTCTGTCATTGTCCATGTTGGTGTGAATGACCTGAGACGTACCTCCCTGGACTACATGAAAAGAGACATGGAGGAGCTCTCTGATCTTGTAGCCCAGGCTGGTATGACCCTAGCCCTGAGTAGCATCCTGCCATCATCCAGAATGACACCACAGTACAAGGACAAAATGATTGACTTTAACAATTGGCTAAGCTTCTGGTGTCATTCTAAGGGAATCCAGTATCTGTCTGCCTGGGATGACATGATCGACAGACCACGCTGCTTTGCCAGAGATGGCCTGCACCTGTCACCCTTGGGATTCCAGATACTGGCAAAGGCTCTTGCCACCCCTATAGTGCCTTTTTTAGTCAAGGTTGAAATAACAAATTCACCACCGTAACAGGTACAAGCAAGCAAAATCTGAGGGTAATGCTACTCAATGCTAGAAGTCTAAACCTCAAAATGCACTCACTCGAGGCACTCCTTAAAATGGAGAACATTGACATCTGTGCAGTGACAGAGACCTGGTTCAAAGCTCCAGAGAGCACCCCTGCATTACCAGGCTATAATTCATACCACACCTTTCGGCCACCAAACCTGGACTGAAACACTAAAGGTGGAGGCGTGTCCATATTCATTAAGGATATCCACACCTCCAAGCTAGTTGCTCAGCATAATGCATCTGAGATTTTCCAAGTTCAACTAACTCTGGGTAAAACCGCAATCCAGATTGTAGCTTGCTACAGACCCCCCACCATGCCCCAGGATTCCCACTCCTCTTTTCTTGATACACTGGAAAATATTAAGGTACAACCCAACACTCTAATAATGGGTGATTTCAACTACCCTACCATTAACTGGGAAAACTACTCATGTACCAACTCTTTTGCTCAACGTTTTCTGGAAATCATCAATTCCAATGCTTTGGATCAACATATCCACACCCCCACCAGAGGCAGCAATATCCTAGACCTGGTCATCACCAATATGGGTGACCGGTGTTCCACACCAGATGTCAGCTCCTCATTGGTCAGATCCAACCACAAGCTAATCACCCTAGACATACACATCCCGCTCCCACCCCCCATTAGGAAAACAACCGCAAAAAACTTCTCCAAAGTCAACTTCATGCTTCTTAAGACAGAAGTGGCAAACTTCATGACACCCATGCAGATGGACAATAGAGGTACAACTACTGAATCCTACACAAATGCACTTTATAACCACTTACACAAGTGCATGGATCGTGCTATCCCTCACAGAACCAAGATGCTATCCTCCAAAAAAAGGAAGCCAATCTGGTGGTCTTCTGCATTAAACAAACTCTACAACAGAAGAAAGAAACGGTTGCAAAAAAGAGTAAAATCCCACGATCGGAGGAACTCCCTGGTCAGCCTCAGTAAGAAGCTGAGATCCCTCATAAAATCCTCCAAAGCTAGTTATGAAAACAAAATTGCCACTGATTCTAAAGACAACCACAAAGCATTCTATAGCTATGTTAAAAATCTCAATGGCAACACACAGATCTGCTCTGAGTTACAGCACAATGACACTAAATATACAGAACCAACTGATATTGCCAACATCCTGGCAGATAGGTTCAGTGATAACTTTACCCCCCTCTCACCCCCTAAAGGGCCCATCTTTATACCGGAAGAATGCAAAGTTCCTGTAATCACGGCTGCACAGGTAAAAACTTCACTCTCAAAAGCCAAGAACACAGCATCCATGGGACCTGACAACATCCCAGGCTGCCTTCTACATGAACTACAGAATGAACTGACACCCCACCTAAGTACCATGTTCAATCATAGCCTCACATCAGGCTTTGTGCCCATTGAATGGCGCACCGCGACAGTTATCCCACTCCACAAAGGGGAGGCCACAACAGACCCCAGGAACTACCACCCCATTAGCCTTACAAGCCTCGTCTGCAAGGCCATGGAACGTATCATCATGGAACTCATAAACAAAGACATTGGAGATCTCCAAACCCTGGACCCCACACAGTTTGGGTTTGTAAAATGCAGATCATGTCTCCTAAACCTGATAGACTTCTTTGAAGTAGTCACCAAGGCCATGGATGAGGGTAAGGTGGTTCACACAGCCTATCTAGATCTCGCCAAGGCGTTCGACACCATCCCCCACTCTGGAATTATAGATAAACTCACTAAACTAGGTATAAATCCCTATGTCACAAGATGGGTTGCCAACTGGCTTACTGAAAAAAAACGACACTGTGAAAGTAGCAGACTCTAAGTCAGACTTCAGACCAGTGACAAGTGGAGTACCACAGGGTTCAGTCCTGGGTCCTCTCTTGTTTGGTATCTACTTCTCTGAAGTACAGGCTAACACAGAAGGTCTTTGGCTAACTAAATTTGCAGATGACTGCAAACTAGGAGCCATAATTGAAACTCCTAATGATGTGGACATCTTACAAAAGGGCTTCACTGAGACAGATGCCTGGTGTCAAAGACATTGGGCAGGATTCACGAAGCCTCCGTGTAAGAGTTATAACTCTTACACGGAGGCTGCAGTTAAACAGAGTGATGTCAGCATGCTCTGCATATTCATGAGAGCATGCTGAATCACACCTAAGGCTAACACGGTCCGTGTAAGACAGTAGGGGGCATGTCTATAGGCCGAGCCCTGTAAGCGGACACGCCCCCAGAAGAGTAAAAGTGCCCAAAGTAAACACCCACGACAGAGTCCATGGAAATGTGAATAAACACAACACAACACATGCCCCCACAGACTACGAACATAAAATGTACAAATGAACATCTCATAATTTTTTTTAAATTGTAAAGATGTTTGCCCATGAGTGCGCTCGTTTACACAGGCGTGCCCGTAGTGCAGCCACAGTTAGCAGTCAGTGGGAAAGCATATAAGAACTAAATATGCAAAGTAAGCCAAGAAGCAATAGCGTAGCGGTAGAGATGTTGGCTGAAAAGCAGCAATTCAGGGGTCGAGCCCCCACAACACCAATTTTCATTTTTAGCAAAATAAGCACAAAACAAGTCCCTGACAAACGTGTACACATAAAATCACATTTTATGTAAAATGTAATGAAATAGCCCAATGTGAGGTAACAAAACAATAAAAAATGCCAGATGTGCCCATAGCTGAGCTACAGTTTAACAGGGTGAGTGCATCTGCCCGTAGGTGAGCAGTGGTTTAACAGGTGCAAAATGAGTGCCCGTAGGTGAGCAGTGGTTAACACGCTGAAACTATGTGCCCCTAGCTGAGCTGAGCATAATATGCGTGCTGATAGCCAAATGAGACTTAAACCAGCGTACCCCATTTGCACAGAGCTGCGCACTGCGCAAACAAGCTAACCGACGGGCAACGTTGAGCAAGCCATATCAAAACTGCCTCTACACAGGCACACCCCTCAGCTTGTCTAGACAGTCATAAAAAATAAAAAGTAGTAGCCAGGTTCGAACCCAGGATACTATACACCATAGTCAAGGTACTGAACAACTAAGCCATGACAGCAGTATCTATAAATGCAATAATAGCTAATATATAGGAATGAATACAAACTGGAGCATGACAATGCAGGTTTAGTGAAGTTGATACAATTCCGAAATGGCCAATCACAGATATGTGCGGGAAAACGGACTATATAAGCCCCATAGGCGGGAATACACAGCATAAATGATTGTAGAACTGACTTGCAGCCAGAATGACAGGAGTAGGTGAGGGTAGTTGCGTTCAAGCACAGAGGTGGGGCATTGAGGAGTCCAGGTACATGGTCTGGCTCCTAGTCCACAATCATGAGGCCCAACTCATGCAGGGCCAGGTCCTGTGGGGAGCATATAGGGCTGAGGCGTGGGACCGGTTGGCTCATGATCTCACCAGTGCCACAGGGATTCCAAGGACTGGTGAGCAGGTCCGTCACCACCATGCGGACCTGAAGAGATGCAAGCAGGACCAATTGAACCTTTGGATCCAGGAGGCCCGGCAAATGCCCAATGCCCCACTACTGAGTAAGTTACATTTAATTATGTATGTAAGAAATTAAGCTAGCTGATATTATGGAGATGTGTATTCCAATATTACTTCATTTATATTACAGCTGCAGGTGTCCGTTCTGCGAACCGCAGAGCCTATGGTGATAGGCTGGTGCGGTTGCGCCACCAGGCAGGTCAGTAATCCACTCCCAGTAACTGTAAAGAAATATAAAAGTATGACAGTTAGCAAAAGAGTGCAGTGTAGTCACTAAGTAATAAAATGTGCAAGTAACAGTGTAAGAGTGTTTGCAAGTATTGCTTGATTAGAAAAGTGTGTTGCAGTCTGTAATCCAAACAGAAAAATGAAAATGTCTGACTTAAATTCTGAAATAAAGATGCCCCACCTGTAAGAAAATAGTACACAACCTGCAGCAGGCTGAAAAGTACAGCTGCAGAAGATGATGAAATCACATGTGTGAAATATATCCCTGTTGAAATACTGAAACATGACAGAAGTGAGACTGCTGGAAAGGATTGTAATAACTACAGGTAAAACATGTCAATAAAGCCTAGAAGTAAGTACCATCCTGAATAGTAAAATGAAAACAAGTGAGAGAGTGTGAGAAAATGTCATGAATCCAGCAATACAATAGTAATAACCCATGAATAAAGTATACTGCAGTCAGTACAGAATTAAATGCATGTGAGAATCAAAACCAAAGAGCGAAATCTGTTCAAAGTGTTGCTGCATTTGGAATGTGTATCCCAAAATCTGGATATGTTGCTCTCAGTCTGCAATATGCAGATAGTATGATTGTCTGATATACCAAACATCCACACTTGTCTATAGCTATATAAAGCAAATGTAGCAGGATGATGTAGCTGAACAAAGCTAGATATGAATGTGTATGAAGAACAATAAAATGTATATTGATGTTGCAGTAACAGTCCTATCACCAAGTTGAAGTAGTTATCATATAGGAAACTGTAGTTAGAACAGTAGTGTGTATATATGTGCAGCTATAAGAAATGTACAGCATGTGTATTGGTATTTGAAGGTGTTAATATTATTTTCTTCACCCCACCCTATAACCACATATAACCCATTCCACGTGAAAATGGTATGTGCAATCACAATTAACACCCCTGGACATTTGTCCTGTTGAGTCATATATATTTGCATGTCCGTTGATGCATCTGCCCTGTTCATACATCCAAACCTGATGGCCTGTTGCCATCAATCATCCCTGCATGTTGTTGGACTGTGTATTGCTGTTCAAATTATGCATGTGTTATGCTCGCTGTTCAATGGTGTGAATATCTGGGTGTTTGGTTAATGGGAATACTAATGCATGCTGTTACAACTAATTGTGAATGGTATTATATGTCACTAACCCAAACTGTCATGACATAATGCAAAACATAGGACGACAGGGAAGGCGGGTTCCAGCGGACTCACCTCTCCCACCTCAGCTGGCGAGTGCACCTGGCACTAGTGCCCAGTCTGGACCCTCCTCTGGTGGCCCTGTGCCACCTGTGGGTGGAAGCGCTGCAGGGGATGGGGTTCGTCCTCCCTCTGTAAGCGTGGCCGGAGGAGAACCACCACTCACCCTCCGTAGCGTCTGGACTGTGGTGCATAGGGAGATCTGGGACTCTGTTCTCAAGCCCCTACACCAGCTTGAGGCACAGGTGGCACAACTTATGGGCATGCCTGTTGCCCGGCCTACACAGCCCCCAGCACAGCCCCGTCCTGGGCAGTGAAGGAACAGAGGCAACTGCGTATGGGTTGGGATATCAGTTCCACTGTTGCCATCTGTGGGCTCATGGGCTCTGGATATCCAAACCTCCGTCCCCGTCAATTGTGTAACCCCCCCACACGTGTCATACACCGCCCCTGTATGCATCTTGTTTGTCTTGTCTGTTGACCTACCCAACCTACCTCAACAGCTATACGGACTTCCTTCACCTGACATACCACTCTCACCTGAAAAAAAAAAAAAAAAAAAGGGCACTCTGTACCCACAAAAAAATTATGCCCCATACATAGCTGCCCATTCCGCACACATGTCTGCTGGACATGGAAACTATCAATTACAATTGGCTGTAAAACAAGTGTTATTGTTGTCCTGACACCTCTCTCAGGGGTGGAAGGTTTCAAATGTCACACCAAATTACATACATATGCACAGCTGTTGCTGATGAAGAAATGGGCAGCTATGGGCCTTACCTACATTCCTCCTGCAAAACCCAAGCTTGTTTCCCTACTGTCTTACCCTCTTTGTGACCCCTTTTTCACCACTTTCCTGTCTCCCCATTTTCATTTCTTTCAAAGAAAATAGTGCGGGTGTGCGCCAGAGTAAGCACTGTTAAGCGGTTGTAAGCAGGTGTGCGCGGGTGTGCGCGTGTGTGCGCAGAGCTAAACGCCAGTGCACATGTGGGAGCTCCGCACAAACCAGCGCTAACCCGGTTACAACTGCTTAAAAGTGCCTTAGTCACTCTTGATTGACAGGTCCTGTAGTCAGTTCAAAATCAAAATAAAATCCCACTGTCAGTCCTGAACCCAGGACCTTGGAAACAGTAGTTTGTATGACCTACCACTAAGCCATGACTCTTATACAAGAACATTGTGCTAAAATAAATATAACATGTAATAGTAGGGATGTATGTAAAGGGAATATAGGATGTGTAGTACACAAAGCACGTCATTTAGAATTACTGTCAAAACTAGTGGATTCCCATAATAGTAGTGTGTAAACAGAAACAGCCATGCTAATTGGTAGCTTGTAGGTAATAATGTCAGTTAATGTACATATAAAAATGTATGTATATTTATATATATATATATATATATATATATATATATATAGTTGTAGGTGTCATTGTGCATATACACTTACTACAGGGAACAGGCGAGAGGAATGGAGAAATGTGAATCTACAACACAGCCTGAATCATGAGAGAGATACTAACCTTTACACTCACAGAACAGTGTCCACAGCATACCAGCATGGTCCCCGCCCTTACAATCTGAAAGGGCAACGCCTATCTCACATACCCTTTTATAGCACTGTCCTGAAATCACAGTGAGAACTGCAATCAGTACACAACTGGCTGCATGCAATTAGCAAATGCTGGCTTACAATTGGTGCAGAGGCCATCACATGGACCTATGCAGATACCTACAAAAGCATCCTGTACTAATACTCCACACATGCAATACGTTCATTGCACTGTCTGGAAGCAGACAGAGGGAGAGAGACAGACAGAGACAAAGAGAAAAAAAAAAAAAACACACGCTACACACTGTGAGTCTAAGGTGTCAGCAGTGACAGTAGCAAGCAGTGCCAGCAGCAGCAGGAAGCAGAAGCAGTGGTAATGCAACCAAGTGCAACAAACACAGGTAATGTAAAGTAGCAGGTTAATAGTCTGCATACTGTGAACCCTCCAGATGTGTCATAGGTCTGTATCTATAGGTATGTCCATGTGATATGTTGTGTGTACGTAGTTCCACCAAAAGCGGATGACTATACATTACATGTCGATCAGTGTTGTGCCATGATCCTGGCAGCAGTTGTCTGTGCGTTGCCCTCAGCAATGGCTGTAGTGACTGTTTTGAAAGGTCAGCCAGGTTCAAAAGGCAGGATCAGCCCATCACAAAGGCAAACTGGCTGGGAACAAGTGTCTGCAGGTACCCAATATCACTGCATATGCGTCCCATACTGAATAATTCCATAGCTTAATAGACCAGACCGGTTATGCATATGATGTGGTAGTTCCCAGGGTCAGTAGTGGTGCCTCCTTAGTGGTGTGGGACCACTGTTGCTGTATGCCAGTGTCCAGGTACATATCCTGTAGTACGGCCAAGATTAATTACCAGTCTTATATGCGGTTGTATGTCCTCTTGTAGTGCATGTAGCACACATCCAGGGATACCATCAGGTCACAGTGATGCTGTGTGTTCTGCTTTGCTGAGGGCGGCCCACACCTGGACATGTGAGATGATAGGGAGATTACATACAGCTGTGATAAGTATTTCAACTGGTGGGGGAGAAGGAGGGGGGATACATGCACCGAACCTGTCTGCAAGAATGTTGCCAATATCTGTGTGTTTGGTGAATATTAAGTAGGTGTGTATTAACGCAGAGCATATCTGAGGCATTTGGTCAATATGTGTAACATAACTGAAGAAGGCCTTGTGGCTATCCGTAGTGTTTGTGGCCATTTCCCTCCCAGAGTAGGCCGTGGCCGTTGTTATGAGAGGCCATAGCATAGTACCAGTGCTGACCACAGATGCCTTCCCTTAATGTGAATCTGCTCTGTTCTGCAATAGCCTCCTGCTATTGTTATACAATCTGCCTTTGGCTGGAGTCCACTGGACAGGATGCCTAACCTTTGTGCATAGGGTCTGGGTTAGAAATGTGTGTGCAAGTTCCATGCAATCTGTGGGATGTCCGTGGTAAGCATTTGCAAAGGGGTCAGCAGTGTGGGTTGTGGCTTCCACTGGCCCAGTGTGCTGCATGGATACCATCTCAGTCCTAACAAGTGAATAACTGTCTAATCACATACATATCAAAGTAGTCTACTGTGTTGGTGGTGGTGGTGGGATATGTATATCCAGGCCGAGTAACTTGTGTCCACATCACACTAGTGGATGGCATCCCACATACAGTACCTTGGGATGAACCCCCAGAGTGAGGTTGTGCATTGGACCTGTCAGTGTGTGCTGACCGATGGGGCATGCTACTATTTTGTGTGGAATGTGGCAGGTATTGTTGCACAGGTGTTGGCTGAGCACTGATATCTGGCCATGTACTTGTGTATCCACCACGAGACACACACATGCAACATATGGGAGTAGTAGTATATCACTACACATGAGTATCATGTATAGTATGTGTGCCATATATTGCTGACATAGTCTGCTGATATCCTGTTTGTGTTCTCTTCCAGGGAGATGGTGCATCAGCGTAATCCCGCATACTCTGCAGCGGAAGATGAGGAGATACACCAGAGCCTGGTGCGGGAGTATGACATACTGTTTTCCCGCACCAGTCAGAATCACCAGGAGAAGGCTGCACTGTGGCAAGACCTTGTCCTTAGGGTAAATGACATTGGCACGCATAATAGGACATATGAGCAGGTACGACATCACTGCAGTGATTTAATCAGAAATGTCCGTCAGCGTGCGTCGGATATCCACAGGCAACAGGTTGCCACAGGAGGCGGGGTGGCCACACATCCCCCCCTCACCAGACTGGAGGGGCTACTCCTAAATGTTGTGGCTCCAGCCCCGGAACAGCAAGAGCAATAAACCTGCATCATGATGGAGGCTGGATCCACACAGCAGCACGACATGGAGCATGCAGGTAATATACCATATGTACACTTGACTGTTCTGTACACTGTTAGTTTATGCATGTGTAAGGTGCGTTCGTGGTATGTAGCTGTCATCATAGTATGTAATTGTGCATGTGTGATATTGGCAATATCAGCAACTGACGTGTGAAAGGCAACTGGTGTACTACTGCACTGTATCATATGCAGTATCAATGACACAGTTGTACCCACTGACATTAATCTCATCATTTCTGCAGGTCCCTCCTGGGTTACAGCAAGGCAGGCCATCCATGCTGGTGAGTGTGTTTAACAATACCTATAATAGTCCTGATAGTGCTAGTAACACTAGTGTAACTCAGTAGTGCTCTGTGTGTATACTGCGGGGTGTGCATGTGTGCAGGTGTGCCTGTGCTCACGTGTGCATGTGTGCAGGTGTGCCTGTGCCCACGTGTGAATGTGTGCATGCGTGCATGTGTGCCTGTGTCCACGTATGCATGTGTGCATGTGTGCATGTGTGCCTGTGTCCACGTGTGCATGTGTGCATGTGTGCATGTGTACACGTGACCACGTGTGCATGTGTGCATGTGTCCACGTGTGCATGTGTGCATGTGCCCATGTGTGCATATGTCCACATGTGCATGTCTGCATGTGTGCATGTGTCCACGTGTGCATGTGTCCATGTGTGCATGTGTGCCTGTGTGCATGTGTGCATGTGTGCCTGTGTGCATGTGTCCACGTGTGCATGTCTGCATGTGTGCCTTTGTCCATGTGTGCATGTGTACCTGTGTCCATGTGTGCATGTGTGCATGTGTCCATGTGTGCATGTGTGCATGTGTGCATAAGTGCATCACTGGTAACATTGTGTGGACACTGTATACTGTGTTTCCTGTCTTCCTCCCACAGGTTCTTGTGCTGCTCTGGTGTCCTGCAGCAGGGAACCTGAATCTGGTGCCACAGGTACTGGTAATGATGATATCTGTGTAATGGTACAGGAAGGTGTGTCAGGGTCTGCCATTGCTCAGCCAATTGACAGTACACAGCTGTCAACCACATCATTGTGCACAGTCATCCTGCCAGTACATCCTTTGTCACCATTGTCCCTAGGTGATGGACAGGATATAGTGGGCATTGACCAGGGTAATGTGGTATCTGTGGCAAATGCTTCCCCACACAGCAGCCAAGGACAGGGTGCTGCGATGGTACCACACAGACAGTTGCCCATGGGTTCTCGTGGGAGCATCCGTGGGCATACTGCCTCTGGCAGACATGCCCAAAGAGGTCTGTCAACCTTAGCTATGTTTTCGGCTGTCATGCAGGCACAGTCGTGTATGGAAAGGTACACCAGACAGGGTCTGAGGGAGCTGAGAGCATGTCGCACAGCCATGACTGACAGTATGTGTGACATCACGGATGCTATCCGTAATTTCACCGATGTCATAGACAGATGTTGTGGGGACATATTACAGCAGTTCCACAACCAAATGTCCATGAGTCAGGGCAATGGTGGGCAGTTGCAGCATCGACGTGGCCGTATACTAGCAACAGCAGCAGCTGGCAGTCGGCGGGGATGACAACAGGCTCACGCATGCCCCCATAGTTCCAACAGCAGCTCCAGCAATGCTGGGTCTGTGCTGTCATGGGAACGCCCCAGGAGACCACGTGCACATGGCTCGGGACAGTCCCAACAGGGACCTGTGTCCAGTCAACACACTCCCGCTTCTGATGACAGTACCCAGTCTGGCTTAGTACTGGATACGGTCCGTAGCACCCCTGCCAGGCACAGGTACCGTGTCCATGCCTACAGACACTGATCTGTATGACCTGCCAGGTGCAGTCTTTGGCTGTCCACAAACCCCTGTATATGGCAGCCATGAGGTGGAACTCTGTGCGTGCATACACACATGCGAAATGTTAACACCTAGGGTGACCACATGCATGCATACACTGCACCAACAGTGCCCCACCCTGTACTGTTGCCCCTTACTAACACACATGCACACACATGTCAGTTGGTGGTATCAGTGGCAGACTCAGGCATACCTAATTCACACCCTGTGCATATGATGACACTGTGCCACATCCTGCAATCTCCAACATCATTGCGGGAACAGGTAAACACGTTGCTGATGCACAGAGAGACTACATAGAAGTATATTAGTAGTATCATGTTGGTAACAGTACAGTGTGCTGATATGACTGTGTGTATATCCCAGCATGCCTGATGCAGTAACCGTATGAATGTCCTGAATTGTTATTTGCACCCATAGTACGTACCAAAGTGTAACAGCTGCACATAATTGCATGCCGGTGGTAAGGATGTCAACAGATAGCCACATACATGGGTAGCACAGGGGGGAAGCTAATGTAAGTAGTGATATGCAATGATGGACATGTACAGTAATGGTGTCAAGTTGCCCACAACGACTATGCAATGTGGATGTTTGTGCATGTTGATATGTGTGCAGTACCAATGTAATCCAAATCACAGTTAACTATGACATAATATCAGTTCTACCATGGGCATCTGTGCTGTGTATTCCTGGGTACATGTTGATAGTGCCTACATATTTGCATTGTTACTTACTGTTAGTGTTAACCCTTCTTTGTTGTACAATGAACTACTTCCAGCCCTGCTTACTGTAGCTTTGTTTGCATGCATGTTCACTTGTGGTTCCCTGGAACACTGCTTACACCTGCAATGCAGAGTTACAGTGCTTCTGTGGACTCCTAGTGACATCTGCATAGCGTACGATACGTATGTCAAGTTTACACATGACAGAACGTCACTGTCTGTCCTGTTCACATGTACGTTGCCTGTGACACATTGCACATGTCTTACCTGGCATTTACCCATGTGTGCAGTCATATATGCCAGTGCTATGAAACAGTAGCAGTACACCCACATATACACACCTTCAGTATGTTGTTCCCCATTGGCCCTATGTGTTGGTACTCACCATGGCAATCACACTACTAGGGTAGCATGTGCAAAGGTTACCTGTGAATCACCTCTATGGTCCAGTTGTGGTTTATGTGAGTCATGTGGCAATGTCACAGCTGCCACATGTATGCAGTCAGCCATCACCCTTGGCCAGGAACATACAACACATGTGTGGGATGCCACCACATAGCCAATCTGGGGACTGAGCTCTCTGAACCCAGTAATGCCATACCCTATCAGGTGGCATGTCATAGTACAGTGCCTACAATACAAGTCAGACATAGACATGCACTGACAGCATGCTGAACACAGTGGGGCATACGTGGGGACTCAGAATAGCATCCTGCCTGAGCATCACACACCTCTGCAGCTGGCACACAGGCATATGTTCCGTCGGAACAGAGCACATGCCACACATGGCACACACATCCCATGTGCCACACACTCACAGCCTGTAGGGCTACACACCACACCTGCTACAGATGTGTCAGGTACCTGTCTTTGGTGCTGCACTGGGGTCCCGCTCAACAGGCTGTATCTGGTGAAGGTCACAGTGATATGCCTCAGGGGCACTATGGTCCACCACAGAACACATGCATACAGGTCAATCAGAGGCATGGACACATATGACTCACTCAATGACCATGCCACTATGGATGACCTGAGACATACCTCCCTGGACTACATGATAGGGAACATAGAATGGATCTCTCAGCATGTGGCACGGGCCAGTATGAGCCTTATCTTGGTTGCCAACATACCCTCATCAGGTATGCTACCACTATATGTAGGAAGGGTGTTGTATGTCTACATTCTGCTCAGTCTCCAATGTCATTCATAGGGTATCCGCTGGCTGTCAATGTGTGCTTACATGCTAGGGAAGCCACGATGATGTGCAAGGGTCAGCTTGCATGTGACACCCATGGCCCGATGTATATTGGCGAAGCTCCTTGATGCACACATACTGCATTATGCTGCAGGACACGAATTACATAGCCACCTCCACGGGTATCACACAGGTTAGGACACTAACAGTGCTGCTACACAACACCGGCAGTGTACACCGCAAGATGCATGCACTGGACACTGTCCTCAACTCGGTAAACTGCAGTCTGTGCAGTACCAGAGTCCTGATTCATGGCTCACAGGTGCAACCCATCACTGCCAGGTTATGCCTCATACCATGCCTGTCATTCCCTACACATGTAACACACATGGACAGGGGGGTGGTATCCCAAGGCACCACAGATACACACACCTCCAGGTTGTTGGCACAGCACAAAGCATCAGGGCCTAATCATGTGCAGCTAACAGTGTGTCAGACTGCCATCTGGTTCATAGCCTGGCACACACAACCCTCCCATACACAGGAAAACCACCTATCCTCCATAACAACACTGGCAATATGACAGTCTCAAGAACTGTCTTTATATGGCTGGACTGCATCCAGCCAAACATTATGCGTGAGCATTACTGTAGCTGCAACACACTAGTTGAAGAGTCCACAGCATGTGGTCACTGAATTGCAGTGGAATGACATGTTACCACTCCCACAACAGGTGGGAACATGCAGCACCTGTACATCGACTACATGTAGACTATATGGCCCAGACCAGATGTGTATCCCCTGCTGTAGGTATTTTACCAGATACACCCACACTGTATAGACACATACTGCATGCGGCCCCTGCACAGTAAGACACAGTCATATTGTTATACATTGCAAATACCATTCATCCTGGTTTAGGCAATGGCATGCATTGTTATGCACAAAGACCCACACAAGGTCATAATGTGTGACACAACCACACGTGGCAGTTGTGGGTTACCAAAACATACCTATCTGTACTCTGACAATGGTAATAGACCCAGTAGTAGAGTGCACTATTGGCATTACTGGCCAACTAGCCCTGTTTGGCTGTGCTGATAGTGTGGTGACATCCCCTGTGTTTACTGGGGGAATATGCAGCATCTGGTGTATTGTAGTATTTGCCAAAAGGATCTGTTCTCTCACACTTGCATCTACACACACCCACACTTGCAGGATTCATACCCCTACCTAACTAGGTCACGACACGTGAGAGAGACGCATTAGCAAAGCGCACTATTCGGATTATTAGATGTTTTTTCTTCTCTGGCTGTACATATAGGGTGCTGACATCATCAGTGTTTTGAAAGGGTAATGTGCATCAGGTAGTGTGATCTCCTGATTGCCAAAACTGACATGTTTTTCATACAGAAATGCACATACAGACTCCCCACATCCAAACACACACACACTTGTAGGTTTCAAACCTCTACCTAACTATGTTATGACACTCGAGACAGACACATTAGCAGAGCGCGCTATTCGCATTACTGGGAGGTTTCCCTTCTCCTGCTTTACTTATAGGGTGCTGACATCATCAGTGTTTAGAAAGGGGAATGTGCATCCTGTAGTGTGTTCTCCTAGTTGCCAAAAGGGACATTTTTTTCATATAGACTTGAACACACACTAACCCCCCCTCAACACACACACACTGAGCATGTACAGGATTCAAACCCCTACCTAACTATGTTATGACACTCGTGACAGACGCATCAGCGGAGGGCGTTATTTGAATTAGTGGGAGTTTTCCCTTCTCCTGCTGTACTTATAGGGTGCTGACATCATCAGTGTTTAGAAAGGGGAATGTGCATCCTGTAGTGTGTTCTCCTAGTTGCCAAAAGGGATATTTCTTTCATACAGACTTGCACACATACTAACCCCTCCACACACACTGAGCATTTGCAGGATTCAAACCCCTACCTAACTATGTTATGACACTTGAAATGGACGCATTAGCAGAGTGCGCTATTCACATTACTGGAAAGTTTCCTTTCTCCTGCTGTACTTATAGGGAGCTGACATCATCAGTGTTTAGAAAGGGGAATGTGCATCCTGTAGTGTGTTTTCCCAGTTACCAAAAGGGACATTTTCCTCTCACAGACTTTCACACACACAACCCCCCCCCCACACACACACACACACACACTGAGCATTTGCAGGATTCAAATCCTTACCTAACTATATTATGACACTTGAGGGAGACGCATTAGCAGAACGCACTATCTGAATTACTGGGCATTTGTTCTGCACCTGCAGTATTTATAGGGTGCTGACATCTTTATTTCTACAGAGGTATGTACATGTAGTACTACCTGTCAGGTGGGGGATAGCATATATATGCATTTGCAGCCACCTACGTCAGGGTCAGATATGCACATCGCACTGGCAGGTTATGTTCTATACTATGCTTTGTGACCACAGGACCTGTAACACACAACACAACCAGTCCAGAACACCACACCCACATCCAGGACACACACTTAGCTTCCCTGGGAACAGTGCTGGGATATGCAGGTGTTCACATACACCATTCCAGTTGTTAACATCAGGTACAGGCATATTGTGTGTGAGAACTACTCAGGCCTCTACCACTTTACCCTACAGCCACTACAATTTGTGGGTCCATGTGCTATGGCAGAACCACACACCACAGCCACATGAGGGAATAAATATTGCACCTGTCCATCTGCAGCGTGGGTACTCACTGTTCCACACCAGAGGTAGACCACCATTGTTGATATCTGACCATACCCACCTTTCCCTGGACATCCATATCCCATCTCCACCCCCAGGCAAGGTTGTCACTGCACACAAACTGTAGTTAGCACAAGCAGACTCTACACTTGTGAAGACTGGGGTGGACAACTTCAGAGGACCCATGCTGGGGGACTATACTGGCCATTCAGCATAATCCTTGACAATTGCATTCTATGAGCATGTGTATGGTTTGCATTGATCATGCTTTCCCACATATACCCATGACTGCTCCACAACAAGACACCTGTCAGGTGTACACCAGCCATATATAGTGAGCTAATACATTGCAGAGCTGTAGCCCACAGAGGGAGGACATCTGTGAACAGTTCCAGCATGGCACTTCATTCACACATAATCATCACAACACAGTGTTGACAGTGGAATTGTCCAGAGAATGCAGATAGGGCTCCCCTCAGTCTGTTATTGACGGACACTTACTGTTAGAAATCCTCAGCAACCCTCTTCCAGCACACACCGACAACATGGCTGTGGCTTAGCACATTCAATCCCTGGGACCTCCATGGTGCCCCTGCTTGACAGAGGCACAGCTCACTAGCCTCACATGTTGCCTTATGTGACCTACTTTACAGTGGCACAGTAGCCTACTGTACTGGGGATGCAGATGCTAAGCACACTCTGGCTGAGCTGTCATTCCCTAGGGCAACAAGCCTAGTATTGACCTCTACACCCATATGTTCAATTGTCGGATGCACAATATTTGTTGTGCTGTTCTACTGTTTGCAGGTCTTTATTGCCATAGCATTCCCTGTTCCTATGACCAACTTGTGTATCTGTGGAAGATGTTTGCATATGACAGCGATCCACTATATCACTTATGTCTCTGTAGTCATTTACTATGTGCACTGGGCAGATTGCTGTGTTGTGGTTGGTTCCTGGACTGACACGTACAAATACCAGATATGTGTGGCCAACTGCTAAACGGAAATATGGCCTAAGTGTGTGAGCATGCCCAGTTCAGCCTTTCCATGGCATGCTGTCTGACATATGCCTCATTATCAAAGTGTGCGAGCATGCCCAGTGTGAGCTTTCCATATGTTGCACTCTGAAGTCCACCACATATTTGGGTGTGTGTGAACTTCAACAATATCTCGCGTCTATGGTTGTGTGTTGGGTGTCATGTTGTGTACTAACTGGCCAACTGCTTCATGTCTGCCACAACAGGGATTATACTGTGCCTGCTGGGATTGCATGGGATACTTTGCAGACAGTTCTCAACATACTTTCATAATGACCTAACACTCTAGTACCGTATAGTGTACTGGTTCAGTACTTTCACTGTGGTGGACAGTATCCTGGGCTTTAGTCCTATGACTGCTTGACATCTTCATAGTGAGCACAACAGACTGTGTAGGGGCCAGTTGTGCACATATGACCATGTTGCATTATGTTAAGATATGGACTACCTACACCAGGCTCGTCCAACATTGGTAGTGTATTCCACAACATGGGTGGACATTGGCAAACACTAGAGATGTTCCCTAGGCCATTTCTGATGTGAGTCACAGGGTGTGTTTGTCCTTCGACACACATTGTAACTGGAGTTTGCCATGACATATGTCATGGTTAGTATACTGTGCCTCTGTCTACCTCTGACATAACAGTGTTACCCAGGGTTAGCCTACTATCTCCCATCCACTCATCAGGATTCCTCTTGAGGGGTGTCGATAAGTGACTCTCTGGCTGACCTGTAACGGGAGTTTACTGAAGAGTGGGGGTGCCTTCTGTGTTATGGATCATTCTGTACAGCTTGTCCTATGTATGTCAGTACTGGGGTTCAGGTCTCTCATGTGCATAGCTCACTGCCATTCAGATTGTACAAGGTGCAGCATGTTCATTGATTCCAGGTTGGACATGGCTTCATACATCAGGCACAGCTTGCTTGTAGCTGGGCAGTATGGCAGTGTGTGGGGCTGCAGTTTGTTTACTCAGGCAACACATGGCATCTGTTCATGCTCTTTGCTACTCCTGGTGGGGTACTGTTGTGGACTTTACAGTTCATGGAGGTGTCTGCTGAGGTATATCTCACAGGGGCTATTGTAGTCAATTGTGACGCTGATAGAGGATGACTGCAGAGCCACAGTGACATCCCCTTATCTACATCTGCCAACCTTCATGTTTGTGTGGGTATATAGTATATGTTTCTGCGAACACTACAGCCACATGTTTGTCCAGTGCAGGATATCTATCACCTTTTGTACCCAGGTCTCTCATTACATGTTAGGTACGTCATGAGTTAACACCTGTGTGGTAATTTGTGGGTACTTACTGTATATCCAAGGTGGTTGTCTATACACAGTTCTGTAATTAGCTTGCTGACATGGCTATGGCTCCAGTTGTCTGTTTGTAGGTGGCCCTTTTGTGGGTTGCATGTGTCAGCTGGGGTCGGATATGGTGGGCTGTTTGTACTCCTCTGCATACATGTTCAGTCACAGTCCTTCCATGTTGGCCTATACCTATGAGACATATATACAGAACAGGGGGGGGGGCCCAGGACCAGGCCTTGTGGGATGCCACTCATATCTGCTTTGTAGTCTAACATGGATGCGGCATGTCTGACCATGTCAGTTCTGTCCTTGGTCTGGTTTGCAGCCCCTCTACTGACATAGGGGTATATATTTAAGCTGGTGAACATATCCATACTGAACTCGTACGGTATTGTCTAGAAGCATATGCACGGTCCAGCTACGCTGTGTGGACCACAGTGCCCTCATCAATGACCTTAATAACTGCTTCAAATGGGTCAAACATGTTTAGGGGCAGGATCTGCAGTTACGACTGCCACACTGCGTAGGGTCCAGTATCAGTAGGTCCACAATAGCCTTCTGTCTGCGGTACATACTGATCCTTTCCATAACTGTGCAGACCAAGCTTGTCAGGATCCTGGGGTGGTAGTTTGCAGTATCCATTCAGGCAACACCTTTGTTGTGAAGGACCACTGTTGTTGTACACTTCTCTTTGGGTACATATCCTGTGGTAAGGCTGACATTGGGCAGTAGTGTGATTTGACATTCCATCATTCTTGGAGTCCATGTTGGCCTCAGCCCAGGACACCATCACATACCTTTGCTGCTGTGTGTTTTGCTTTGCAGATGATGGCTGTTACCTCAGCATCTGCAATGTCAGGGGACCAGCAGTCTGCTGGGATAGATATTTTGCACTTTCGGGGGGGGGTGTTTGCACTGCACCTGTCAGGTTGTATGTTAGCAATATGTGTGTGTGTTTGGTATGTTGTTTGTAATATCTGTCTGATTCGGAGCATATCTGTGGATGCCCAACATGGTTCCTACCATCAGTTAGTTAAGCCTTGTGATTATCCTTAGTGTCCTGTACAATTTGTATCTTCATAGGTTCATGGGTTCATACTAGGCTATCCACCCTAGGGCATTAGTAAGCCTAGCCAGAGTGTGTGTGTCTTTCGCCACCCCTTGCTATGTTTCTATTATGGCCATTTATGAATTTCTTTACTGTGCCTCTGTGTGGTCGTGACTCAGTGAAGACCCCCAGTATACATGTACGATCATCCATCCAATTGGCAATATTCCTGTTGAGGGGTGTCAGTGAGGGGCTCTGCCTAACATGGATTGGGATCCTGTTTCTGGGATTGGGGAGCCTCTGGGTTATGTATCTGTTCCTCCAGCACATCTTATTTCATTATGTGTTGAGGCTGACATCTGTCACTCTCACAGCTCCAATGGCTTTGATTTCCTGTGGTGGAGCATGTCCATTACTCCTGTGTTGGACATGGCCTTGTACAACAGACATACAATGCCTCTGTGTAGGCAGTCTGTGACTGCATTCAGCTGGGGTGTCTACAGCCAGGCAGCATATGACATATATTTCACAGCCTTTATCCTCTTGGTGGGGTAACTATGAGGTCTTCCGAACCATTGCAGGTGTCACGTACGGTACATCCCATATGAGTCATTGTACTAGATTATGGGTCTGATAAGGGAACAGTACAGCAGCACAGGGACCTCTGTTGATGTAGATGTGAATCCTTTCATGATACGGTGTCCAATATCGACAATCTTCCTAGCCACATTGGCATTGTGAGTGTCACATGACAGATTACTGTCGACTTGTGTCCCTAGGTCCCTGATTACTCCTTGCATACATAATGGTTTGCCACCTATGTGGTAATTTGTGTACCTTGTCTGGTATTTGGTGGGACATTCATACTGTCCAGTGTCTTCAGGATGTCTGGGTGGAGTACTTGTGTGTGAGAGTGTGGTCTGTTGCATGCTACAGACTGTACAGCAGTTTGGACTACACTTAGGTGCACATGGGTGGTCTCCGCTGCTTTGTGCATTGTCAGTTACCTGGCCATATGGGTGTCTGTGCTGCATATGGATACTCCCCCTCCTTTGATGTTTTGGTCCAGGTGTTGGGGCCATAACACATGATATGTGGTAGAACCTGGTAGTGCTGGTGTGCTATCACTGGGCTTGCAGCAGGCTTCTGTCACTGCACAGACATCGATGTTCTCCATAATGGGAAGTGCTTCAGGGGCATGCATATTGCAGTTTACACATCTGGCATTGGTCAGCATTACCCTTATGTTTCTTACCACTTATGTTTTCTAGGGTGATGGGTAGTCTTTTTGGCCTTGCCTACGTACGGCTCTATGGAGGTGGCAAAGGCCTTATCCAGTATCCAGATGCACAGGGGTAACAGGTGCAAGCCTGATTTTTTTTTTTTGATTATTTTTACAGATTACTGTTTTTAAAATTTAATATATATAAAGCACTTTGTCTATTCAGTATCCTCACAAATCCTTATCTGTTTAAAAACTTTCATTTGTCTCTCTAGTGCTTGCTGTCTGTAGGCTATTGTGTAAACGGAAACATTTCCTCTGTGTAATTATCTTTTGGCTAGTGGGGGCTGGTTCTTTTGTGTTCTTGTAAAAAAAAAAAAAAGAAGCTGTTCTGGTTTTTAAGCCCTAACTTTGATAGGGTTTCTGTCTTTACACACAGTGCAGACTGGAGAAGTTGTTGACCAACTGAGCTCAAAATATAAGTATCTTGATTTTTTGATTATTTTTACAGATTACTGTTTTTAAAATTTAATATATATAAAGCACTTTGTCTATTCAGTATCTTCACAAATCCTTATCTGTTTAAAAACTTTCATTTGTCTCTCTAGTGCTTGCTGTCTGTAGGCTGTTGTGTAAACTGAAACATTTCCTCTGTGTAATTATCTCCTGGCTAGAGGGGGCTGGTTCTTTTGTGTTCTTGTAAATAAAAAAGAAGCTATTCTGGTTTTTAAGCCCTAACTTTGGTAGGGTTTCTGTCTTTGCACACAGTGCAGACTGGAGAAGTTGTTGACTGCAACTGAGCTCAAAATATAAGTATCTTGATTTTTTTTATTATTTTTACAGATTACTGTTTTTAAAATTTAATATATATAAAGCACTTTGTCTATTCAGTATCTTCACAAATCCTTATATGTTTAAAAACTTTCATTTGTCTCTAGTGCTTGCTGTCTGTAGGCTATTGTGTAAACTGAAACATTTCCTCTGTGTAATTATCTTTTGGCTAGTGGAGGCTGGTTCTTTTGTGTTCTTTGTAAAAAAAAAAAAAAGAAGCTGTTCTGGTTTTTAAGCCCTAACTTTGATAGGGTTTCTGTCTTTACACAGTGCAGACTGGAGAAGTTGTTGACCGCAACTGAGCTCAAAATATAAGTATCTTGATTTTTTTATTATTTTTACAGATTACTGTTTTTAAAATTTAATATATATAAAGCACTTTGTCTATTCAGTATCTTCACAAATCCTTATCTGTTTAAAAACTTTCATTTGTCTCTCTAGTGCTTGCTGTCTGTAGGCTATTGTGTAAACTGAAACATTTCCTCTGTGTAATTATCTTTTGGCTAGTGGGGGCTGGTTCTTTTGTGTTCTTGTAAAAAAAAAAAAAAAAAAAGAATTTGTTCTGGTTTTTAAGCCCTAACTTTGATAGGGCTTCTGTCTATACACACAGTGCAGACTGGAGAAGTTGTTGTTGACCGCAACTGAGCTCAAAATATAAGTATCTTGATTTTTTTTAATTATTTTTACAGATTACTGTTTTTAAAATTTAATATATATAAAGCACTTTGTCTATTCAGTATCTTCACAAATCCTTATCTTTTTAAAAACTTTCATTTGTCTCTAGTGCTTGCTGTCTGTAGGCTATTGTGCAAACTGAAACATTTCCTCTGTGTAATTATCTTTTGGCTAGTGGGGGGCTGGTTCTTTTGTGTTCTTGTAAAAAAAAAATGAAGCTGTTCTGGTTTTTAAGCCCTAACTTTGATAGGGTTTCTGTCTTTACACAGTGCAAACTGGAGAAGTTGTTGACCACAACTAAGCTCAAAATATAAGTATCTTGATTTTTTTTGATTATTTTTACAGATTACTGTTTTTAAAATTTAATATATATAAAGCACTTTGTCTATTCAGTATCTTCACAAATCCTTATCTGTTTAAAAACTTTCATTTGTCTCTCTAGTGCTTGCTGTCTGTAGGCTATTGTGTAAACTGAAACATTTCCTCTGTGTAATTATCTTTTGGCTAGTGGGGGCTGGTTCTTTTGTGTTCTTGTAAAAAAAAAAAAAAAAAAAGAATTTGTTCTGGTTTTTAAGCTTTAACTTTGATAGGGCTTCTGTCTATACACACAGTGCAGACTGGAGAAGTTGTTGACCGCAACTGAGCTCAAAATATAAGTATCTTGATTTTTTTGATTATTTTTACAGATTACTGTTTTTAAAATTTAATATATATAAAGCACTTTGTCTATTCAGTATCTTCACAAATCCTTATCTGTTTAAAAACTTTCATTTGTCTCTCTAGTGCTTGCTGTCTGTAGGCTATTGTGTAAACTGAAACATTTCCTCTGTGTAATTATCTTTTGGCTAGTGGGGGCTGGTTCTTTTGTGTTCTTGTAAAAAAAAAAAAGAAGCTGTTCTGGTTTTTAAGCCCTAACTTTGATAGGGTTTCTGTCTTTACACACAGTGCAGACTGGAGAAGTTGTTGACCGCAACTGAGCTCAAAATATAAGTATCTTGATTTTTTTTGATTATTTTACAGATTACTGCATTAAAATTTAATATATATAAAGCACTTTGTCTATTCAGTATCTTCACAAATCCTTATCTGTTTAAAAACTTTCATTTGTCTCTCTAGTGCTTGCTGTCTGTAGGCTATTGTGTAAACTGAAACATTTCCTCTGTGTAATTATCTTTTGGCTAGTGGGGGCTGGTTCTTTTGTGTTCTTGTAAAAAAAAAAAAAAAAAAGAATTTGTTCTGGTTTTTAAGCTTTAACTTTGATAGGGCTTCTGTCTATACACACAGTGCAGACTGGAGAAGTTGTTGACCGCAACTGAGCTCAAAATATAAGTATCTTGATTTTTTTTGATTATTTTTACAGATTACTGTTTTTAAAATTTAATATATATAAAGCACTTTGTCTATTCAGTATCTTCACAAATCCTTATCTGTTTAAAAACTTTCATTTGTCTCTCTAGTGCTTGCTGTCTGTAGGCTATTTTGTCCCACCCTCCCTCCCTGTTGGTGTCTTGCTCTTATACTTGGTGGCTTTGCAGTTGCCCGCCCCTACTGTGACACACCTCCCAGTCTAGTGTCATTAGCTCATTCTGCCTAATACAGAGAGAACATTTGATAAGGCCTTCTGCTCCTTCTTTTTCCCTTTCAAAAAGTAAAACAAAACTTTTTTTTTTTCCTCTTTCGCCTGAACCTTTTTGTGTTCTGACTGTCCTTCTCAAACATTTTGGAAATATACAGTATATTTCAGAGCATTTGTTATAACTGTATTTGCTATAACTGATTTAAGTATTTTTTTCTGGCTTTTTAATTATTTACTGCTTAGCGACTGCATTTTTGCCTGTTTATACAGCTCTGCATTCTATTTAAACTGTTTTTGTGTTGATTAACTATTTTGCACTTTTAAAAAGTTATTTGTTGCTTAATTTTACCTGTAGGCTAACAAACTCAAGTGTGCTAGCCATTTAAAAGCATTTATAGCATTTACTGTCTGTTTTTCCTCTGTTTTCTGCAAAAAAGACAAAAACAAAAAAACAAAAAAATCTTGTTTTCCCACCTTACTGAACTAGAATAGTCCAGTCTTCAGAGTTTGCTGATCTCTGGGCTTTGTCTTGGTTCCTGTGCTATTCCATATCCTTATTTGGATAAAAGGAAGCTTCTTTGTTCACCAGTGGGAGTGGGGAGCACTGAGGAGCCTATTTGTCCCTAGATGAGTGGTACCAGCCAGAAACTTGTAGTCTATTGGCCATTTTGGGTCAATTCCTAGCTCTTTTCAACACCCTGCTATAAAGCCCAATTTAGTGCGCTTTTTCGCTTGTATTCAACTCAGCACAGCTCCTCGTGGTGTCCTGCAGAGTTCTACAAGCAGCAGAGAGCAAAAGAGTGACTTTTTCCTGATTTAAGTATTTTTTTCTGGCTTTTTGATTATTTACTGCTTAGCGACTGCATTTTCGCCTGTTTATACAGCTCTGCATTCTATTTAAACTGTTTTTGTGTTGATTAACTGTTTTGCACTTTTAAAAAGTTATTTGTTGCTTAATTTTACCTGTAGGCTAACACACTAAAGTGTGCTAGCCGTTTAAAAGCATTTATAGCATTTACTGTCTGTTTTTCCTCTGTTTTCTGCAAAAAAGAAAAAAAAAAAAATCTTGTTTTCCCGCCTTACTGAACTAGAATAGTCCAGTCTTCAGAGTTTGCTGATCTCTGGGCTTTGTCTTGGTTCCTGTGCTATTCCATATCCTTATCTGGATAAAAAGAAGTGTCTTTGTTCATCAGTGGGAGTGGGGAGCACTGAGCAGCCTATTTGTCCCTAGAGGAGTGGTTCCAGCCAGAAACTTGTAGTCTATTGGCCATTTTGGGTCAATTCCTAGCTCTTTTCAGCCCCATGTAATAAAGCCCACTTTAGCGCGCGTTTTTGCTTGTATTCAACTCAGCACCGCTCCTCGTGGTGTCCTGCAGAGTTCCACAAGCAGCAGAGAGCAAAAGAGTGACTTTTTCCTGATTTAAGCATTTTTTTCTGGCTTTTTGATTACTTACTGCTTAGCTACTGCATTTTCACCTGTTTATACAGCTCTGCATTCTATTTAAACTGTTTTTGTGTTGATTAACTGTTTTGCACCTTTAAAAAAGTTATTTGTTGCTTAATTTTACCTGTAGGCTAACACACTCAAGTGCGCTAGCCGTTTAAAAGCATTTATAGCATTTACTGTCTGTTTTTCCTCTGTTTTCTGCAAAAAAATATCTTGTTTTCCCGCCTTACTGAACTAGAATAGTCCAGTCTTCAGAGTTTGCTGATCTCTGGGCTTTGGCTTGGTTCCTGTGCTATTCCGTATCCTTATTTGGATAAAGGGAAGCTTCTTTGTTCACCAGTGGGAGTGGGGAGCACTGAGCAGCCTATTTGTCCCTAGAGCAGTGGTTCCAGCCAGAAACTTGTAGTCTATTGGCCATTTTGGGTCAATTCCTAGCTCTTTTCAACCCCCTGCTATAAAGCCCGCTTTAGTGCGCTTTTGCATGATTTAGCGCGGAGTTGCCCATACAGCACCATCGGGCAGCGCCGGTTAAACAAGGTTAAACTATTTCTGGCTCCGTAAAGTCTGCTCTTCAATTTTTCCCTTAGAACTTCTCTACTTGCAATCTAAACAGTCTATTATCTATCTCAAAAGCTCAGCACTTGCTCCTAAAGCATTTTTATATAGGTAAAGTACTTATATACTAAACGAAGTACTACATTAGCCTAGAATCCCCTTGAGTACCCATTTCCCTATAGGTCCCTTCTGACTCAGTTACACAGCAAACTTTTTCACTTTTTCTAGCATGTCGAAGGGTCAGTTGCTAGCGTCCTCTCCTGTTCAGCTGGTGAATCTGGGCATCTTGAGGCAATGTTACAATTGCCTCATGTACACAGACAACCCACTCCTTCTCCCACGAAACACAAATACATGTGAGAGATGCAACTATATAGCCAAACTGGAGGCTGAGCTCTCTCAACTCAGGACTGGCAAGACCAGACAGGAGGAGAAGAAACCACGCACACCACAAACCCAGTTTCACATAGAACTATCACAACTGCAAAACAAACACATAAACACACAAAGACATACTCGGAGGCACTGATCAAAAATCTACCAAAACTACAGAGGCCTCCAAAGCAGACACCCAAGCAACTGCCACCTCAAGACATAAGACATGCAACACATAGTTCTCAAAGTCAGTGTGCTAAACAGTCACAGCCCTTAAGGCCAAACACAATGCCAGACACACTTGTTATAGGTGACTCCATAGTCAGACACACTGATGTCCCACTCACCAGACTGAACAAGGAAAAGATCACAGTAAGTTGCCTGTCGGGCGCTGGAATCTGCCACATAACACAAGCACTCAGGTCACTCCACAGCAAGTACAAGTATGACTCAGTCATTGTCCATGCCGGTGTGAGCGACCTGAGACGTACCTCCCTGGACTACATGAAAAGAGACATAGAGGAGCTCTCAGATTATGTAGCCCAGGCCGGTATGACCCTGAGCAGTATCCTACCCTCACCAAGAATGATGCCACAATACAGAGACAAAATGATCAGCTTTAATAATTGGCTTAATTACTGGTGTCATTCTAAGGGGATCCAATGTCTGTCTGCCTGGGATGACATGCTTGACAAGCCACGCTGCTTCACAAGGGACGGCTTGCACCTGTCACCCCTGGGCTTCCGGATATTGGCAAAGGCTCTTGCCACCCCCATAGTGCCTTTTTTAGGCAAGGCTCAAATGATAAACCTACCACCCTAGAAAACAAAAATGGAAAAAAACTAAGGGTAATACTGCTCATTGACAGAAGTCTAAACCTCAAGATGCACGCCCTCGAAGTCCTCCTCAGTATGGAGAACATTGATGTCTGTGCTGTGACTGAAACCTGGTTCAAGGCTCCTGAGAGCACCCCAGCACTATCAGGTTATACCTCATATTATGCGTTCCGGCCCCAAAATCCGGACTGAACCACAAAAGGAGGGGGAGTATCCATATTCATAAAGGATACCCACACCTCCAGGTTAGTGGCAACGCACAAAGCATCGGAGACCATCCAGGTGCAATTAACCATAGGTAAAACTGCCCTATAGTTTGTAGCATGCTACAGACCACCCTCTCAAACTCAGGAAACCCACACAGTCTTCCTGGACACTGGAGAGTATGAATGTCTCTCCAAACACCATCATATTGGGTGACTTCAACTACCCAAACATAGACTGGGAACATTACTCAAGCCCCAACACCCTAGCCCAAAGGTTCCTGGAGTTCATAAACTCAAATGCTATGGAACAACTAGTCACCATTCCCACAAGAGGAGAAAATATACTAGACCTGATCATCACAAACATGGGGACAAAATGCCCCACACCGGAAGTATATCCCTAATTGGTGAGATCAGACCATAAATTAATCTCACTGGAGATCCACATCCCGCCCCCAACCCCAGCAAAAAAGACCACAGTGAAGAACTTCTCAAAAGCAAATTTCACACTTCTTAAGACTGGAGTGGTATCTTTCAAGGCCCCCGAGTCAGTGGAAACCACAACCCACACTGCTGAAACCCTTACAAATGCCTTCTACGAGCACCTCCAGGAATGTATGGATCAAGCAATCCCTAATAAAATCAAGACCCTTTCCACCAAAGGCAGGCGCCCGGTCTGGTGGACCCCAGCCATAAACAAACTCTACAACAAGAGGAGAAAGCTACTACATGACAGAGCAAAATCCCTAAAAGGGAAGGCATCTCTGATCAATACTAGCAAAAAACTACGATCACTCATAAAATCATCCAAGGCCAACTTTGAGAGAAAAATCGCTAAAGACACAAAAGACAATCATAAGGCCTTCTTTAGCTATGTTAGAAACCTGGGTGGAAACTCCCAGATATGCTCAGAATTAGTCCAAAATGATAGAAAAATCACTGAACCCACAGACATTGCCAACATACTGGTAGACAGGTTCAGTGCAAATTCCCCCCCCCCAAAAGGAGAAATATCTATCCCACCAGAGTCTAGCCTCCCAAACATCTCAGATGCCCAGGTGAGAGCTGCTCTCTCTAAAGCAAAAAACACAGCATCAATGGGAGCGGACGGTGTCCCCGGCTGTGTGCTACACGAACTCAATGAGGAACTAAACCCACACATAAGGCTGCTGTTTAATCTTAGCCTTACTACAGGATACGTACCCAAAGAATGGCATACGGCAAATGTGGTCCCACTCCACAAAGGCAGTGCTTCTACGGACCCTAGAAATTACCGCCCCATAAGCTTGACGAGCCTTGTCTGCAAGGCTATGGAGAGGATCATAATGGAACTCATAAATAAAGACATTGGGGACCTACAGACACTGGATCCTACCCAATTTGGCATTGTCAAGGGCAGATCCTGCCTCTTGAACTTGGTCGACTTTTTCGAAACAGTCACTAAGGCCATTGATGAGGGTAAGGCAGTTCACACAGCCTACCTTGACCTAGCAAAAGTGTTCGACACAATACTCCACTCGGGCATCATAGAAAAGATCATCAGCTTAGATGTAAACCCATATGTCACAAGATGGGTTGCAAACTGGCTCAAGGACAGAACCCACAGGGTTAGAGTTGCTGGTGCCATGTCAGAATCTAAGCTGGTCACGAGCGGTGTCCCACAGGGCTCAGTCCTGGGCCCCCTCTTGTTCAGCATTTATTTTTCTGAAGTGCAGGCAAACATAGGGGGATTGTGGCTGACACAATTTGCAGATGACTGCAAACTGGGCACCATAATTGACACTCCATCAGACACAGACATCCTCCAGAGAGGTCTCATAGAAATGGATGACTGGTGCCAGAGCCATGGCCTTAAGCTAAATGCCAAAAAATGTATAGTCATACCCTTTGGGAAAAACAAGGTAACCCCTAATTACCACATAGGTGGTAATCCATTAAACACAGAAGAAGTTATCAGGGACCTGGGGACCCAAGTTGACAGTAACCTCTCTTTTGACACTCACATTGCCAAAGTGGTTAGGAAGACCTTCTACATTGCCCACCTGATCATGAAGGGATTCACATCCAGATCAGGAGAGGTCATTGTACCCCTGTACTCTTCACTTATCAGACCAATGATTGAGTACAACGCCCCATTCGGAATGTACCTTACCCGACACCTGCAGCAGTTGGAAAGACCCCAAAAGTACCTCACCAAAAGGATAAAGGGGCTCAAACATATGTCATACGCTGCCCGACTGAAGAAACTCCAGCTCTATTCAGTCGCATACCGTCTGCTCAGAGGTGATCTGTGCCTGACATACAAGGCCATGTCCAACCCGGAATTAATGGACATGCTCTACCTCAAAAAATCCAAATCCACCAGAGCCACGAGAGCAAGAGACTTAAACCTCAACACGGATATAAATAGGATGTGCTGGAGGGACAGATTCATCACCCAGAGACTCCCTACACTATGGAACAGAATCCCAGTCCATGTGAGGCAGAGCCCCTCACTGACTCTGTTCAAGAGAAATCTTGACGAGTGGATGGGAGATCATAGGTTTATCCCGGGAATTATCTCTGTGTCACTGCTGGACAGAGGCACAGCAAACTAATGGGTATAGTATTCTCATCCTAAGGGGTGGTGAAAGCCACACACACTCTGGCTAGGCTTATAAATGCCCTAGGGCAGATAGACTAGTATGAACCTATGAACCTATGAACCTATGAACCTATGAACCTATCCCTGGAACAGCAGCATGGCTTGTCATGCTTGACATCTCAAGCAGACAGACATTAGACCCTCTTGGACTGACAGCTGTAACTGTGCCAGCTGTTAAACATGATCATTCTGTGTTTGTACTGTGGCATCATTCTTGGTAAGGGTTAGATGCTGCACACAGCCAGTGTCATACCGGCCTGGGGTACATACTCAGAGAGATCATCCATGTCTCTTTTCATGTAGACCAGGGAGGTACATCTCAGGTCATTCACACCAGCATGGACATTGAGTGCATCATATTTCTTCTTGCTTTGGGGTGACCTGCATACTTGTGTTATGTGGCATTTTGTGGCAGCCTACAGGCAGCTTACTCTACCCTTTCCCTTGTTCAGTCTGGTGAGTGGGACAGCAGTGTGTCTGCCTATACAGACACCTATTACAACTGTATCAGGCATGGTGTTTCTCCTTCTGGCCTGTGACTGTTTGCACACCAGCTTTGTGTACTATTCATTGCATGTGCTATGTTTGGAGGTTGTGGTTGCTTGTGATCTGCTTTGGAGGCTTCTGTTGGTGTGGTGTGTTTGTAATTAGGGCCTCTGGGAATATTTTCCTGTATTCATGTGTTTGGTTTACAGTTGTGGTAAGTCTATGTGGAACTGGGTTTGTGGTGTATGTGGTTACCTTCTCCTCCTGACTAGTTTTGACAGTACTGAGTTGGGGGAGCTCAACCTCTGGTTTGGATACATGGTTGCATCTATCACATATATTTGTATTTATTGGAAGGAGTTGTGGTTGTCTGTGTACTTGGGACAGGTGTCACATTGCCTCTGGATTCACAGATTCTACTTGCTGTGGCTGGACTTAGTGGATTGTATGTGTGGACATATGTTATTGCCATACTACTGGTCAGTGATTACTTCCCTTTTTATGTTTGCTCTATCATGTGGTAGCTTCCTCATTTTCTTGCATGGTTTGGTAATGGCTGGAGTCCAGCATGCCAGATGCCTGCGTGTATGGCATTGTGTGTTGTTGTTATTTGTGACTGCATATTCCAAGCATTCCTGGCTGTGTTCATGGAATGCCTGTATCACATGTTCTGTGGTGTGTCCCATATTCTGCACTTGCACAGGGCCTTTCGTGGATTTAACATCAGTTTGGAGGGCTGCAACCTGTGCTTTACACATGTTTTTCACTGTGGTATTCTGGCCAGGGACTGGGGTCGGGATGTGTATATCCAGTGTGATTACTCTATGGTCTGGTCTTACCAATGAAGGATGCACTTCTCATCTTGCCATCCAGTATACATGTTGCTGATTATCACATCCAGTATGCTTACCCCTCTTGTGGGAGTGGTACGTTGTTCCTGGGCATTTTTGTTTATGGATTCTGAGAACTTTTCTCCAACTGTGTTGGTGCTAGTATAATGCTCCCGGTGTATGTCTGGGTATTTTCACTCAAGCAATATAATGTTGTTTTGGGGGCTTGATATATTCATGTATTCCAACATAGGCCAGGTGCAGTTCCTGGTATTAGGACAGTAGTCTGCAGCAGGCTATATACTGGGAGGTGGTTTTAGCCATTGGTATTTGACCATGGCTAATCCATGCTGCTTCTTGTTGTGGTACCAACATGGGGGTGTGGTTATCCTTGACATTTATTGCTAGTCACCCCCCTTTTGTAGCTTGTTCCATGTTTTGCAGCTGTACAGCACAGTATGAGGTGTGACCTGGTAGTGTTAGGGTGCTGATGTGAGCCTTGACCCAGTTCTCTATTACAGGACTGATATCTACATTCTCCATACTATCTGCATTTACAGTGCACACATCTTGCTGTTTAGACTTCTGGCATTGGGTAGCATTACATCTAGGTTCCTATCCCTTGTGGTACCTATGAAGGTGGGTTTGTGTTTTGAGACTTACCTATTCAGGGCATGCTGTGGGTACTGGCAGCCTTTGCCAGTATCCATGGGGCATGGAATGATAGGTGCACACCACCCCTAGCAGGTGGTGCATCATGTCATGCTCCGCATGTCTTCCCAGCCTGAAACACATTGGCTCCACTTTGACTTACTGCATTACTTCAGCCAGTTATTGCACTTGATCATTCAATCGTCATTTTGTGGCGTCATGGTTGGTGAGAGTGGATGCTAGTCAGGGTGCTCAGGTGTGCATATAGTACATGGTGTTACATTACTTAACACATGGCATTCATGCCTCAGGTGGTGCTGCAGGGCTGCTTCTGTCGGATGCGCATATTACACTTCCCTGTACATGTTTGTGAGCAGATCATGTCATTTTAGGCATCCATGTTATTATTTGAGTGAGTCAGAGGGGGTATCATTCCCAGGATTCCTACTGAGCCAGTGTATGTGCTATGCATTGCCTCTTTGCCATGGTCAGGGCATACTGGGCACGCCTCCTTCTGCCTACTGGTGCAGGCTCCGGTTGTTCCTCCTCCGAGTCACGCTCTGCCTGTGATGGCCTTGGCAATGGTGGGGGGCTGTTTGGCCCAGCCCTATGCTGGTCCTGCTGCAGCTGTTTTCGCAAGATCATATTATGTAGCATAGCACATACCATGACAATTTGGGTACATGTAGTTGGTGTGTACTGCAAGGCTCCACTAGATGTGTCCAGACACCGGAACTGTGACTTGAGCAGCCCAAACACACGCTCTATTACATTACATGTTTGTGCATGTGCCTCATTATGGCGTTCCTGTTCAGGTGTGTGTGTGTTTCTGATGGGTGTCATCAGCCACGGCTCCATTGCATAACCTGCATCCCCCACTAGGTGTCCATGTGGGATGTCCCCATTGGCAAATGTCTGGTACAGCTGCATCAAATGCCAGATGTGGGAATCATGGTAACTCCCAGGGCAGCCAGCACACACATTCATTATTATGCCCTGGGCATCACACATGACCTGGCAGTTGATGTAGGGGAAGCCCTTGCGGTTAATGTAGGCCCTACCCCACTCACCAGCTGGTGCTTTGAAGCATATGTGCGTGCAGTCTATTGCACCCACTACCTCAGGGTATTCCGCTATTTGCTGGAAGAGACGCATATTGCTGGCCAATACCTCACGGGCATTGGGGAAATATACATGATCACCGACATGTGCTGACATGGCATCCAGGAACTGGTGCAGTACCCTGGAGGCTGATGCCTGTGATATCCCCATCATATCGCCAGTTGGTCTCTGGAAGGTACCTGTTGCTAGTATTCTTAGGCCAACACATACCTTGGTTTCCACTGGGATGGGTTACCCTCTATTGGTTCTGTGTGTGAAGTGTGGCCTGTACAGCTCAACAATTTGCTGCCGGAGCTCTCTGTCCACTCTATAGCGCTCTACGATTCCCGCTCATGTAACCCGTGGTAGGTGACTCTAGGCCTGTACACTCTTCTCCGTCTCCTCAGTGTGGGTTGTCTGGCACCATCTGCATTGTCACCACCCTCAGCAAGTCGCCTATGTCTCATTATGACAGCTATGGCAGCCCCTAACATTTCTGCTCTGAGTGAAGCTTTTTCAGTTTTCACTTCTGTTAGCTTACTCCTGTCTTGCAGTGTCTCTTAAGAGAAACATCCTGCACTACTGTTTGCAGAGTTTTAAGTGCTGGGCTGGGCTACTATTCTGCCTGTGTAGTTACCTGCTTCTAATTGTTTTCACCTGTTAGCTGCAGCAGTTATCCCTGCTAGCTTCCTACTAATTCTGTTGCTTCCTTTTTCCTTTCTGTTTCCTCAGGGGGGAGCAACATGCATACTAGCAGAAACATGCTCACAGTGGCTTACACGCGTGCACACGTGCTTACGCGGTTCAAAATCTACTTATTCAGGTTAAATCGCATGCACACCTGTGTAAACTGTGTTACAAGTCTGCCAACAGCCTCCTACATGCTCAGCCTGCCCTACACGCACGCACACCAAAGCAAACAGTGTTAAACATCTCCCAACACGCTCCCACATGCTCAGTCTGTCTTACACGCACGCACACTGCCCTACTCACACTTCATGGCGCGCACACGTGCGCATGCATGCCCAGCAAGAAACTTTGGTGTAAGTAGCAGTGCACACCTTCCATTTCTTGACTTTCCCTGACTTATCTTGTGGCACACCTCTTTCCATGATCTGTGTCTGTCATCTGTCATTTTACACTGACCTCCAATGAACTGCATTTCTTTCTACCATTCCCCCCTGTGATGTCACCTATCTCCTACTCTATTCCACCCCCTTATGTATCTCTTACACTACTCAGACTGTGCTCATTTGCTATGTGACTGTGAGATTCAGTATCCTAACCCTCATTTACATGAGATTGCCTACTAATGCTTAGTTACATGTCTTTGACTCAGCTTCCCCCCTTAGCAACCACTACACGGTGGCCATGTTGTTTTTGGTCTGCTGGTCCCTGCATTGTCATTCCATGTATTGCATGAAACCCACATTTGTGGGTTTATAACCTTCATTTTTATGTTTTATACAGTGCAGCCCGTTTGCGCGGGGTTTAAACATCGTCGATCGCCGAAAAAAAAAATTATATTTTTATTATTTTTGCATCGGGTTACCTTGCCAATGGCCACATATTTGGCCATTGGCATGCTGCCTGAGACATATGCACCCTTTATTTGAAGCTGACATGGCTCCGTTGTGGAATTTGCAGAAACATACTCAGTTGTCAACTGAGTACATTTCTGCAGCTAAAACGTCTCTTACACGGACTGGTTTCTGCTTCGTGGATCGCTAATATACCTCATTTGCATACCTTTTGGCTGCAAGTGAGGTATTTAGCATGTCCACGCCCAGTCCATGTAAGAGACGTTTTAGCTGGTCTCTTACACGGAGTTTAGGGCTGTTCCTGGATCGCGAGGCTTGCATGGAGTGTTACACGTCTCTTACACTCCATGCAAGCCTTCGAGAATCCTGCCCACTGTCTCAAGCTCAATGCCAAAAAGTGCATTGTCATCCCCTTTGGTAAAAATTCTGTACCCATGAACTATCGCATAGGCGGTAGTCTACTTAACACCGAAAGTGTGATAAGAGACCCTGGGACACAGGTGGACAGTAGTCTTTCCTTTGATAATCACATTGCCAAAGTGGTCAGGAAATCCTTCTACGTGGCACACCTCATCACAAAAGGTTTCTCATCCAGAAAAAAAGAGGTCATTGTTCCCATCTACTCATCACTCATTAGACCCATTAAAGAGTACAATGCCCCTTTTGGTATGTACCTCACAAGACATCTGCAACAACTGGAAAGGCCACAAAAATACCTCACAAAGAGGATTACTGGCCTCAAACAGATGCCTTACGCAGACCGTCTCAAAAAACTCCAGCTTTACTCCGTCGCATATCGCCTACTCAGAGGTGATCTCTGCCTAACATACAAAGCTATGTCAAACCCAGAGCTGTTGGACATGCTCCACTTAAATAAATCCCAATCCCTCCAAGCTACCCACTCTAGGGACCTTAATCTTGTCATCACAATAAACAGAACATGCTGGAGGGATAGATTCCTGTCCCAGAGACTTCCCATACTCTGGAACAGACTACCTATGTCAAACAGAGCTCCTCATTAGCACTCTTCAAGAAAAACTTGATGATTGGATGGGTAATAGGAAATTCTCCCCGGGAATCACTTCTGTGGTTCTGCTTGACAGGGACACAGAAAAATATTTTTCTTGGGTGGCTAAAGCCAGGGCACATTTTGGCTAGGCTTGTATAGGCCCTAGGGCCAATAGCCTAGTACCTACCTATGAACCTATGAACAACCGCAGGGGTGGCTCGTGCTATAGGACTGCAGGATTAAAACAGGGAAACACAAAAACCATATGCATGCACGCTCTCAGACTGCTTTCTCAGCAGTCTAGATAGGGGGAAAGGCATCTCGGCACCAAGATGCCCAGCAGTCTGTACGGCGGTGACGTCACAAAATGGAGGCACTCCAGACTGCAGCAACAGCAGGCTGGACCAATTGCAGATTTGGACTGTTCAGGATGGACCAATCACACAAGGAATACTGGCAAAGGGGCTGTTTGGATATCGGCAGCAAGGGAGCAGTTATTTGGCTTGTCAGCAAGGCAAGCAGGCAAAGTGGATATCGGCAGCAAGGGAAGCAGTTATTTAGCTCGTCGGCGGCAAGGTAAGAAGGCAAAGGGACTGTTTGGATATAGGGGAGCAGTTATTTAGCTCATCGGCAAGGTGTTTACGTGTGTGTGTGTGTGTGTGTGTGTGTGTGTGTGTGTGTGTGTGTGTGTGTGTGTGTGTGTGTGTGTGTGTGTGTGTGTGTGTTGTGTATGTGTGTGTGTAAGATGCCCCAGTTGCTATATATTGGTGGCTGGAGCAAACTCATGGTGGTGTGGTAGGGAATACCTCAGGCTTGAAACCTGTATGCAGGTATTAAGGGCCTGAATTCCCTACCCACCACCATTTGTAAAAAATTTGCAGATTTTTGCCTCATATTTGATCTGTTCTGTTCCTCATAATACCCGTGGTTTCTAAATGTTTAAATGCTTAGATATTTGATGGTGCAGTGGTAGCATTGTTGCCTCATAGCTGTAGGTTTTCAGGTTTGATTCTTGGCTGGGGTACCTTCTTTGTGAGGTCTGCATCTGCTCCCTGTGTTTGTGTAGGTTAGGTTTTGTGTCCTCCCATGTTACAAAGACATGTCTGAGTTATTTCTTCCTGGGTCTCTGCTGAAAATTGTTTTTTTGTTCCAAGTCAGACTGTCCTGGTTAACAAATGTTAAATAAAATTGATAGGCATTTGAATTTCAGACTTCAGGTTTCTGAATGCTTAATTCCTTACATATTTGATGGTGCAGTGGTAGCATTGTTGCCTCACAGCTGTAGGTTTACTGGTTTGATTCTTGGCTGAGGTGCTTTCTGTGTGGAGTCTGCATCTCCTCCCTGTGTTTGTGTGGATTTGCTCTGGTGTCCTGCTATTTTACAAAGACATGTGTCTGCAGTATTTCTCCCTGGGCATCTGCTGAAATTTGTTTTTGTTCCATCAGAAGTAAAATTGACAGGCATTTGAATTTCAGACTTCATATTCTTCAGAAAATACATTGTAACACAACCTTTTATTCAAGCAATTTTCTATGTTTATAAGATGAATATTTTAAATTTGTCCCTATTTTTGGGACTGTGTTCCCCCATTATTAGCTTTGTCCAGGTTTTTTGTGCTAAGGTTGACAGCTATGGCAAGAACTGAATTCACTGAATATGTTTGAGGGATGTATTCCCTCATTACTGGGTTTGTCCAGGTGTTTTGTGTTAAGAGGTTGACGGCTATGGTGAAAACTGAATTCACTAAATGATAGCCATTTAAATTTCAGTCTTCCTCTCTTTCACAAAGCAGCTGATTTGGTGTAGTGGTGTGTTGCTCTGACTGTTTTGCACAGTGACCTTGGCAGTAAAATGTATAGTGGTAACCCAGCATTTTATTCTAGCAACTTTCCAAGATTATACAAGCAATGTTTAATGTGTCCCTGTTTTTTGGGCTTTTTACCCCCCCCCCCCCAATAAATTTTGGCTTTTTCCAGATTTCTTGTGCTCCAAAGTTGAGATGCAGCTGAGTATTGAGTAGATTTTATAAGGAGCTGAGAGCTGCGGGGGAAGAGCAGTTTAATGTTGCTTATGCTGATACCACTTGTATTATTAACAGCACAACAGGTTGTATACTTGCTTTTGATGCAGAAGGCTGTGGGTTCTACTCCCACAAGGGGTGGATACTGCCATACTGAGAATGTTCTCCTTGGTGAAGATACTAACTATGAGCCTGTTATCAGTTTGCCATCCATTTCCTATTGCAATATTACTAGCTTATCATTTTTAATGTAATATATGCAATTTATTCCTCAGGGGCAACAGACACTTTATTTTTCGATGAAACCATGAAATATAAAGGTATTTGCTGGTAGCAACCTCTTCATTAGTTACAGATTTCTTTAATGTGTAATTATTTAGATGACTTTTACTTCTTCAGAGATTGTGCATATTTACTGATAATGGTGGATTGTAGAATTGTGCATATTTACTGATAATGGTGGACTGTAGAATTGTGCATATTTACTGATAATGGTGGACTGTAGAAGTCTGAGTAGACTTTTATGATGGAAATGTTCTGAACTGGGCAGTTTTGTCATTATGGGTGCATGTATTTTGTTTCATTGGTTACTGGAAAAATGTTCAAAACAATAAATTTAAAACACCCTCTAACAACTGCACTGTATTGTAAAAGGAATATAATTTAGTACTATCAGGAAGGTGTATCAAAGAGCACATGTATGTTTCATGTGCAAGGGGCCTATGATTTGAAAACACCCCAAAATTAATCTTTATCTGCCACTGGCAAAATGTATTTTCTTTGAATGTGGGTTTCAATGCTGTTTCAATGAAAGTGAGTTTCAAGGGCAGAGAAGTTTTAATGCTAAGTCTGTTTTCATTATGAGACTGCATTACTTTGTTTAGCAGATGTCTTAGTGTTTGTGCTGTAAAATGCAAAATAAAACTTTCAAATGAAGTCCAAATCATCATAGAAGTAAAGCAGTATGCACATTAGTGTTTATGGTAAATGGAGTGAAATAGCCACGTAATGGATCATTGGAATGGCTGCAAGGGGCTCCATTCGACCATGATTTTGTGAAGGGGAAGGGCGGCAACCTCAAAGAAAGCCCCAGCTGAACTATACCTCCCAACTGTCCAGATTTTCAAAGAATGAATAGATTTATGCTTCTTATTTTGGTTTGTTCCACATAAAATTTGTGGTTTTCTGGCAAATAATTTAGGAATTAAGTCACTAAATAATGACACACTAAGTTTCAGACTTCATAACCTTCAGAAAAATCTATGCTAAAGTAAGACCTGTTATTCTATCAACTGTCTCAGTTTATACAAGAGCAATGTTTAGTACTATTTATATGTTCCCCCAATATATTTGGCCTTGTCCAGATTTATTGCATTAATAGGTTGAGAGGTACATGCAAATAAATTGCTTTATAGAATTAGGCATAGCCAAACCTCTCAACTGTCCCCGATTTTGACTCAAAATGTTGCTCTTCCCCCCCTAATAATCCCTCCACAAAATAGCAGTTTTGGAAGAAAACATGGAGGGTTTACAATTAAGAAATAACTGTAGTAATCAGAGTTATAGATTACTTTTATTTCAGAAATGCATGTAGATTCTTTTATTTTGTCAGCTGCTCAAGTTAGCAGTACTAATATTAAAGTATCCCTTCTTTGACAGGTTCCCAGCTGTATTGTGTGGCTATTTTATATTTTTGCATCACGTTTTTGGTCCATTTTTCATAAAATAGTTTTCTGACAAATTACTGGCAAATCATTAAAGACTGAAGTTAGAAAATAATGACAAGACATTTGAGTTTCAGATTTCATACCATTCAGAAAATTCATACTAATACAAGACCTATTCTATTATCTTTCTAAGTTTATAAGAGCAATATTTAAAAATTGTCCTTGTTTTTGGGCCTTTTTCCCATTTCTATGTATGGCTTTGTCCAGATTTCTTGCCCTGATGTTGAGAGGTATGACAAATGTGTCAGGGCCATCACAGTCAGCCAGAGACATTTCAAATTGTGACATACTTGTTACACCCCACTCCCCCATGCATTGACTCTGGATGTGTCCAAGCAAGGCAATGAGTAGTTATGCAGTGTAAATATGCAGAGTATCCCCCAATCCAAGGCAGACACAAGTACTACAGTGGCTTTTCATCTGTCCTTGATTTTGCAGAATGATCTGGTTTCTGTCATATTTTTGTACTGCTGATTTATGCTTATTATTCAGAAAGTGCCTGTTGCTCTGTGTTTAAGTAGCAATGCTTTAATAACCATCAGGTAAGCTTGTCTGAGATCCTAAGATGCAATTAAGCTTTAATAAACATACTGTTAAAGAATTGCCAACATTGAAAGCCTTTCTGTTGTTGCCATGCAGAGAATACTTAACTAGATAATGTATAAGCCTTGGGTATTGAAATGCATATGGCAGTATTTGTAATAAAGGACAGGATTACATTATTTTAAGAAGTTCATTACACTTGTTGGAGACTTCCAGTCATCTCTGCAGGCTTTACCCATAAACTAAACAGAATGCCAATCATGTGTGGTCCATAACCTGTACAGTAATCCTTTAAGCAATGTATCTTGAGCTTGTTTCTTGTTTGTTTTCATTTTTTTTACTTTGATCATGTTTTCCCCATGAAACAAGTAGACAGTTGTCAGGCAGTAGGTCTTTTTTGGATAAGAAACATTTTTACAAGTGGGGGCATCACAATTTCTATTTTCAGCATGTTACTTGGTGCTTTAATAAAGCTGAATATAAATTATAATTAGAACTGCAGTGCAAGGAGAAGTGGTTTGAGTTGAGTGCTGCTTGTTTTTCTTATACTTGATTTTGACTGGCATCCAAGTAATGTATTTAAAAAGTAATTTATTTTTTCATGCCTCACGACCTTTTTGTTTCCATTTAGATATTAAGTAAGCTGTCATGCAGCCAATGCATTGAAATATTTTTAATCTTTTACACTTCATTTTGTCTTGATTAGACTCTCATAATGACGGTTTGGCACCTAGGGCAGCGTATTTAATTAAAGTTAGTTTTTGTGGTTTTGAGCATAGCTCATCCTCTTTCTAATTGGCCACACCCCTTCCCATTGACCCCACCTATTCAGCTGTCTCCTGCAGCCCCCCTTTGCTTTGAAGTCACCAGCCACCACTGGACATCCTCTGTAGCCCCTTAATCCTGCTCTGTTCCCTCCCTCAAAAAAAAAAAAAAAAAAAATATATATATATATATATATATATATATATATATATATATATATATATCTATATATATATATATATATATATATATATATATATATATATATATATATATATATCTATATAGACATATATAGATATATACATATATATATATGTATGCATATATATTTTTTTATTCAGTTGCTCTTACTGTAACTGTCTTAGTTGCTCTTTTGCATGCTATCGGTTCAGTAGCTCTTACTCTGCACTTATTACTGCTTGTTAGTAGCCTTCATATTTACTGTCATCTGCACTTGTTTTTTAGTCATTTGTTAATTTCATTGCATTCATTTGAACTGTATTTGTTGTAGTGTTGTAACACACTCGGGTGTGCTGGCCTGCACTACAATTTGAATTGTATTTACTGCTGTTTTAGCTGCTTTTCTGTAACAAAAAAAAATAAATAAATAAATTCTAAGCTTGTTTCCTGCCTTTCCTGTAACTAGCCTAGTCCAGATACAGAGTTGCTGTTTCCAGGAGTTTTGGTAAGCTTCTGAGCCCCGCAAGCCTTTCTGTGTTGGAGGAAAGCCTTCTAGCTTATCAGTGGGAGTGGTAAGCACTAGGTATCCTGTCTACCATGAGAGGAGAAGTTCTTGGCCCAGAAATTGTAGTTTATTGAACATTTGGACAATATGTCCATCTCTTTCAACTTTCTGGTTTAAAAGACCACATCTGCGCTTGTTTCCCATTTTTCCTGTAACTAACCTACTGGGAAGCACTAGAAAGCTTTAAACTGATACAAGACTTCTAGCTTAGAAGAGAGACTTTGGAGTGATTAAGTATCAGTTTTCTGTACTTTCTTGCTGTACATAACTGTTTTCTGCCTAAACGCAGATTTTCCAGCATTTATTGTGATTTAAAAGCTTGTTTTTTTTCACATATTGTACTTATTTGACTGCCTGCACTTCTAAAAAGTTTTTTGTTTAAATAATTTGTTTAACTGTTGTAGGCTACACACTAAAGTGCAATAGCCTTTTCTGATCGTTTGTAGTCATTTAAAGCTGTTTTAAGTGTATTTTTTACTGTTTTTGCCTTATCTTTTCAAAGAAACAAAACAAAAAAAAAATTCCTTGTTTCCCGCCTTTCTAAGCTAGTATAGTCCAGTTTTCAGGCTAGTGCTGAATTCAGGGCTGTGATACTAGTTTCTGAGTTGCCCATACCTTACTTGTATAGAAGGAAGTTTCTCTTTTCACCAGTGAGAGAGGGGAGCTTTGAGCAACCTATCTATCCCTGGAGGAGTGGTTCTAGCCAAGAAGTTAGTAGTTTATTGGCCATTTTGGGCTAATTTCTTTCTCTTTCATTTCCATACTATAAAAACCATGTTTGCATGGTTTTGCACACCACGCAGTGCCGGTTAGCTACGGTTAAATTATTCCCGGCTCCACTAAGTCTACTCTTCAGTTTTTCCCTTGAAACTAGTCTAACTCTCAACATAAGCACTCAAAAAGCATTTTACAGCCCAGCACTTGCTCAGACCTAATAGCAAACACTAATATACCCAGACACTGATTGCCCAGCAAGGTAAGGCTCTATATTCACCCCTCACCAACCAAGTGACTAAGCAGCTCACCTTACTATTCAGGCATGACCAAAGGGCAATTTCAGGTGCACTCTCCAGTCCAGCTGGTGAATCTGGGTATCCTGAGGCAATGTTACAACTGTCTCATGTACACAGACAACCCTCTCCTCCTACCACAAAACACTAACATATGTGAGAGATGCAATTATACAGCCAAACTGGAAGCTAAGCTGTCTCCACCCTAGACTGGAACAGACAGTCAAGAGGAGAAGGTTAACACTTGCACCACACCTCCAGCCACACACAGACTTACTAAAACAGTACTGGCAAAAAATACACATATATACATAAAATCATACTCGGAGGCTCTAAATAAAAACCTGCAAAAGCATCAGAGACCACCAAAGCAGACACCCAAACAACCTGCACCTCCTGTCACAAACCAGACAACACATAAAACACAAAATCAGTGTGCCGCACAATTACAGACCTTAAGGCGAAATAACATACCTAACACACTAGTAATAGGTGACTCTATAGTCAGGCACACTGACGTCCCACTCACTATGCTGGACAAGCAGAAGGTTACTGTTAGCTGCCTGTCAGGAGCCATAATCTGCCACATAACACAAGCACTCAGGTCACTCCAGAACAAGTACAAATATGACTCTGTCATTGTTCATGTTGGTGTGAATGACCTGAGACATACCTCCCTGGACTACATGAAAAGAGACATGGAAGAGCTCTCTGATCATGTAGCCTAGGCTGGTATGACCCTGACCCTGAGTAGCATCCTGCCCTCACCAAGAATTATACTTCAATATAAAGAAAAAAATGATCAATTTCAACAATTGGCTAAGCTTCTGGTGTCATTCAAAGGGGATCCAGTGTCTGTAAGCCTGGGAAGACATGCTCGACAAGCCGCATTGCTTCACAAGAGATGGCTTGCACCTGTCACCCCTAGGCTTTCAAATACTAGCCAAGGCTCTTGCTACCCCCATAGTGCCTTTTTTAGGCAAGGCTCAAAATTCAAACCCACTGCTGTAAACAGCACAATTAACAAAAAACTAAGGGTTATGCTACTAAATGCCAGGAGTTTAAATCTCAAAATTCACGCACTCTAAGCACTCCTCAGTATGGAAAAAGTCGACATCTGTGCAGTAACTAAAACCTGGTTCAAGGCTCTACAGAGCACCCCAGCACTACCGAGCTGTAACTCATACCACACGTTTCGGCCACAGAACACAGACCGAAACACAAAAGGAGGGGGTGTATCCATATTCATCAAGGATACCTACACCTCCAGGTTAGTGGAGCAGCGTGATACCTCTGAGATCATCCATGTGCAACTAACATCAGGAAAATCTGCAATGCAAATTGTGGCCTGCTACAGATCACCCCCCATGACCCAGGGCCACCACTCCACCTTTCTGGAGACACTGGAAAACATGAAGGTACTACGGAACACCCTGATATTGGGTGATTTCAATTACCCTACCATTCACTAGGAAAACTACCTGAGTAAAAATTCCCATGCACAGCTCTTCCTGGAATTCATCAACTCAGACACCCTGGATCAGCTGGTAAACACCCCTACCAGAAGTGAAAACATATTGGACCTGGTCATCACCAACATGGGTGACAGGTATTCCACACTGGAGATCAACCTATCACTGGTTAGATCAGACCATAAACTAATCACTCTGGACATCCACACCCCACCACCACCCCCAACTAAGGACACCACAGTAAAAAACTTTTATAAAGCAAACTTCACCTTAATTAAGACAGAGGTGGTAAGTTTTACAAACCCCACGCCAAAGGATAACACTGCCCAAGATGTAGAGACCTTTACAAATGCATTCTATGAGCACCTACAAGGATGCATGGATCATGCCATCCCAAGCAAAACCAAGACTCACTGCTCTAAGAGAAGGAAACCAGCTTGGTGGACCCCTGTAATAAACAGGCTATACAATAGAAGGAGGAAACTAGTTCAGAAAAAAAGCAAATCCCAAGAAGGAAAGTCATCCCTGATCAGTATCAGTAAGAACCTAAGGTCCCTCATGAAATCATCCACGGCTAACTTCAAAAGAAAAATTGCCAAGGATTCAAAAGATAACCACAAAGCCTTCTTTAGCTATGTTAAGAATCTAACTGGCAACTCGCAGATATGTACTGAACTACTGTAAAATAGCACAAAATATACTGAACCTACTGATATTGCCAACATCCTGGCAGATATATTCAGTGCAAACTTCACCCCCCTCTCACCTCCAAAAAAGCCCACAACAATACCACAAAAGTGTAGTGTCCCAAAAATCACAGACACACAGGTGAAAACAGCCCTTTCAAAAGCTAAAAACACAGCATCAATGGGACCAGATGGTGTCCCAGGCTGAGTCTTGCACGAACTACAGAATAAACTAACCCCCCCACCTAAACACGCTGTTCAACCTCAGCCTCTCTACAGGTTATATACCCATAGAATGGCGCACAACAGCAGTTATTCCTCCTCACAAAGGAGGGGCCACAACTGACCTTGGTAATCATCGCCCCATAAGCCTGACTAGCCTGGTCTGCAAGTAGGGTTGTCACCTTCCTTCATGGCGAAAATCGGTGTAAAGCCACACCCCTCACGTCACCAGTAACCCCACCCACCTCACACCCTCTCCAACCCACATTCCGCCCATTTTGTGACATCACGATGACATCACTCAGCAAGGAACGCCCTCTTTTTTCATTTCTGTTGCCTGCTTTCGGCTGATTTCCTATGCTTTTCTGTAAAAAAAGCATAGTAAATCAGCCAATTTACAAACTCTGATAGTCTGTTTCCTTTTTGAAAAAGAATACCAGAGATTGTACAGTGTCTTCCAGACTACTGGAGAATCAGTTTGATTTCTGGATAGTCCGGAAAAAAACTGGAGGGGTGGCAACCCTATCTGCAGAGCTATGGAGTGCATCATCATGGAACTCATTAGCAAAGACATTGGGAACCTTCAAACACTTGACCTGACTTGACTCAGTTCGGCTTTGTTAAGGGCAGATCATGCCTACTAAACTTGGTTGACTTCTTCGAGACAGTCACCAAGGCCATAGATGAGGGAAAAGTGGTTCACTCAGCATTCCTTGACCTCGCCAAGGCTTTCGACACCATTCCCTACTCAGGTATTACAGAAAAACTCACCAGCCTGAACATAAACCCCTACGTCACAAGATGGGTTGCCAACTGGCTTACAGACAGAACTCACATGGTAAGAATAGCTGGCTCCAAGTCCGACTCTAAACCAGTCACAAGTGGTGTCCCACAAGGCTCGGTCCTGGGACCTCTACTGTTTGGCATATACTTCTCAGAAGTACAGGCAAACACAGGAGGACTATGGCTAACCAAGTTCGCCGATGACTGCAAACTGGGAGCCATGAATGACTCTTCGGCTGACATGGACATCCAACAAAAGGGCCTTACTGAGGCGGACACTTGGTGTCAAAGTCATGGCCTCAAGCTAAATGCCAAAAAATGCATAGTCATCCCGTTTGGGAAAAACAAATCACCCACGAATTACCACATAGGTGGCAGCCCCCTTAATACAGAAGAGGTATTAAGAGATCTGGGGACCCAGGTAGATAGTAATCTCTCCTTTGACAATCATATTGCCAAAGTACTTAGGAAATCCTTCTATGTGGCCCATCTAATTACTAAAGGGTTCACATCTAGAAATAAAGAGGTTATAGTGCCCCTCTACTCATCACTCATTAGACCCATCATAGAGTACAATGCCCCATTTGGGATGTACCTCACAAGACACTTCCAACAGCTGGAAAGACCACAAAAGTACCTCACTGAGAGGATTTCTGGCCTCAAACATATGTCCTTTGCATCCCAACTGAAAAAACTCTGCTGTATCCAGTGGCATATTATTTACTCAGAGGTACTCTCTGCCTGAATTACAAAGCCATGTCAACTCAGAATTGATGGGCATGCTCCACCTAAAGAAATCTAAGTCACTGTGAGTCACGCGCTCTAGTGAGCTAAACCTCGCCACAACAATAAATAGAACATGCTGGAGGGATAGATTCTTGTCACAGAGACTGCCTATGCTTTGGAACAAAATTCCAAATTGCATTTGGTAAAGCCCCTAACTAACACTCTTCAAGAGATACCTTGATGAGTGGATGGGTAACAGAAAATACACCCCTGGGATCACTTCATTGGCTTTGCTTGACAGAGGATCAGATAATTAATCAATGGGGTGGTGAAAGCCGACGCACTCTAGCTAGGCTTATAAATGCCCTCGGGCAAATAGCCTAGTACCTGCCTATGAACCTATGAACCTATTTCTAACAGAGCTGGGAAAAACATGGCTTTGTAAGTCAAGCAGAGATCACCTCTAAGTAGGTGATATGAGACAGAGAATAGTTGGAGTTTTTTAAGTCTGTCCATATAGGACAAGTGTTTAAGACCTAGGATCCTCTTTGTGAGGTACTTTTGCAGCCTCTCCAGTTGTTGCAGGTGTCTAGTGAGGTACATGCCAAATGGGGTATTGTACTCAATGATTGGTCTAATGAGGAAAGAGTAGAGGGAGACAATGACCTCTTTCTTCCTGGATGCAAAACCCTTAGTAATGAGATGTACCACATAGAAGGACTTTATGACCACAGTGGCAATGTGGTGATCAAAACAGAGGTTGCTGTCAACCTATATTCCCAGATATCTGATAATGCCTTCTGTGTTCAGTGGATAACCATCAATGTTGCAATTCATGGGAACTGGGCTTTTGCCAAAGGGGATGATGACACATTTTTTGGCATTGAGCTTAAGGCCATGGTTCTGACACCAGTCATTGGTCACAGTAAGGCCATGTTGTAGGATGTCAGCATCACTTGGGGAGTTAATAATAGCTCCCAATTTGTAATCATCTGCAAACTTTGTCAGCCAGAGTCCTTTTGTGTCGGCCTGGACTTCAGAGAAGTAGATACAAACAGGAGAGTACCCAGGACTGAACCCTGTGGGACTCCACTCATGACTAATCAGCAGTCTGACTTGGAGTCAGCTACTTTCACACTGTGGGTAATATCTGTGAGCCAGTTTGCAACCCACCTAGT